>NW_010540388.1:57376-76558 GCF_000687285.1 Phaethon lepturus | reverse complement strand
GTTGAGGGCCCTTCCCCTGCCGGCCGAGAGCTTGTGCCGCATGCCGCGGGGGGTCGTACGGGGGCTCTGATCTCAAGGGTTGGCCTCGGAGGCGACGAGTACAAGCAACGCTTCCGGCCGAAGGGTCAGCAGTGGCAAAGGTAGGCGGGGTTACCGACACGGGGAGGAGCGCAGCGTACCCGCGTACCCCCACAGCCCAGCGGTGCCTCTGCCCCCCGCCTGGGCCAGCCCCTCACGCCGAAGCTGGCCCGGGCCAGCACCCCGTTTCCTCAGCCGCACAGTTGTTCTTCGCCATCTCCCTGGTGCCGCGCCTCAGGCCAGGGCTGTCCCGGCCGAGGGGAGGCACCTGGGGCTTCTCCCCGGGGGAAGCAGGGAGCCCCAGGGCGCCGGCAGGCAAACAGGCCTACCTGGTGTCACAGGTGAAGTGGTCGGGTTTTGGAGAGTATTTGGCTTACTTGAGTACCTGTAGTAACTCCTGTGGTAGAAGCATGGGAATACATTCAAAGGAATACTGACAGCGCCTATGCTGTCATGTATATTTATCAGTTTAGGTAAAAACGAATTTTTTTTTCCAGCACGCAGGTCTGTATCCTACTATTCACTGGAAGCTAGGGTGACAATACATAGCTCAGAGTGCAGATTAACTCTAGGTTTTGCTCATGCTAACATAACTACGCACTTTGTGACCAGTCCATGTTAACTTCATTTGCAGAAGGGCCCAGAATACTTATTTTAACAATGCTGCGTTCACCGTGGCTGGTTATCCACCTATTTGTCAGTCAGATACCGTATGTAATTTGTATATGTGATACTACTGAATGCCTTGCCGGACACACTGAGGACGCATAGCTTCTTGAGGCCTGTAATATTAAAAATAACAAAGCAAGTGAGTAAAGGCAGATGGAGGAAGCATTGGACATTTGTTTGTGAAGCTATACAAACAGGTAATACTTTAGCTGAAGAAAAACACATCCGAAAGACAATGATTATGCAGTGGGGTTAAAGAAAAAAGAACATTTATAGGTAGAAAATAAGTTCTTTTCCTTTAAATAATGTAACTATCACAAAGTGTCAAATTTACATATTTCTCAACTTTGCTTTTCTAACAAATTAGAAAATTAAGGCCGAGGCTGCTTTTGTATATATCCAATGATGTTTTGCTTTAACATGCACATGCTGGTGGTTTTGTATTTGAATTACCGTGAAACATGAATTATCATTATTTTTTCTAGGCAAGCCTCTCTTCATCGTGATTTGACATCTCCTTAGGCTGGAATTTACCACTTACAAGAGCTGAACAGAGGTTGTCAGAAGAATGAATTCCTGTACTCATATCATTTCATATAAAGAGACATCCTATCATGATAAGATTTGAGCTCAGAAATGCCATCAACTTCTACATGAAAAAACCCGAATCCAAGTCCAGCCACAAATGCATGAAACCGCTGAGAAATTTCTCTCAACCTGTGAAACTATCAGTATAGTTAAAACAGGTACTTTTCTGCAAATAGAGGTTTTTAAAGCAGCCCAGGCAGTTTCTATGAAGCATAATGAAAACTGAGCACCCGATTTACTTACAGGGTTATAACAATATTAACAACACTGTTTACATTGAGGCATATTTAAAAACCTTGCAGAGGCATATGCTGTTCATGTTACTGAACAATAGAAAATTTAACCAAATTTTTAGATGCCGTGTTTGATTTATTCTTTACATTCATTCATATTACTTTTTTTTCCACACCAGAAATGCACTTTTCCGTAAAGAAAATCCAAGCAGTGTTTTACCTAACAGATATTGGCAAACAATAAAGCTAGTTCTATGTTTAAGAGATCCATAAATATCTTCAGGGAAACAAACCTATAATCTTTATGAGATCTATAGTAACATGGTCATCTCATGGCATCTTGCACAGGAAAAGAAATGAGTCATCTAAAAGTTAATATCCTGTAACACACAGTTAGAAAATCAGCATTTTAAAAGTAAATCTGATTAGAAAATTAATATCCCATTGAAATTATGTCATTTAATTGTAAAGTAACTGATGCATTTTGTACCTACAGTAGAGCAGGACCCATTTTCATATTGTTCCACATATATCACTGATTTGGTGAGATTCCTCATCGAATTTGCCTCGTTAGAGATTTTGTTCCACTTTCCTGTCTAAAGAGATTTACATAATTCAGACTTTGTTTTCTGTCTTGAAAGGTGTCAGTCAAGTTGTAGCAGCTTAGTCATTGCCTGGGAAAGGTCATTGTCTCTCCCATCATGCTGGAATTAAAGACAGTTTGTTTTTGCTTGTTTTTAAGAGGTCAGGTAGAATCAAACAAAAGCCAAATTACTCAATGTTTTAAACAAATGTGTTACTGTACGCTTCAGATTACACCATTCTCACAATAGAACAGTAAAAGGCATCAAATATATTTTTTATGTTTATGGCATGACGATGACTGTTTTTTGTCCTCCAACACAGAAGCGAAGCCATTCAATCCAGTGTCAGACTTCAGCAGATCTCTCTGTGCTTGTAGGGAGTAACTACATGCATTTTGCACGTAGAGATTAAGGCAAGATTCTGCATGATGCCGAGTATCCTAAACTCTTACTAAATTTCCATGGAAAATAATGAGGAAAAACTGTACTGAATAGTTCACGTAAGTGCAAACAGCCTAAGAACTGTGCAAAAACAGTGAAAATTGTCCTTCAGGCTGAATGATTGTTTAGTAGGATAAACTGCAGCACATGCATACATGCATTTTGCAAGAAAAATGGCAGGCTTCAGTGAGCACGGTGTTCTAGTCATGATAAAAAGTTAGATCCCCGAGCAATGGGCAGGTTAAAACTTTCTAGTAATACACCATGGATGGAAAGGCCAAGGATATGCTGTGATTCTTTTGTTTCACTAGGAGGTGAAAACCACACTGTCATGTGTTCAGACCAGACATTATTATTTATTTCCTACCATTCAGAAGTCCTTGAGTTCTTTGCTAAATGCTCTATGCTAAATGTTCAATGCTTGGCATATTGTGGGTTCCAATTTTTTTTTTCCAATACTGAAAATTAAAATGGAATACACTCAATATTATTTCAGAGTTTTTTTCCTTAGCCTTTGGTAAGTTTATTTTAATCTCTTATTCTATGTATACTTAATGTTTAGGGTGATCTTGCAATGTGAAACTCCAAAGTGTGAAATGTCAGTGTTACTACAGCATACAACAGTCAGAAGGTGTTACTTGCATTGTAAGTTTTATAGACCGGGACTTCAGTTTAGTCTGCAGTATCACACGGTGGGGTTCTGGCTCTATGGGTCTAAAGGTACTAGAACAATACAAAGCAGTATAAAAAAATAACACTAAGCTAAATTATACAAATATTAGAGAACAATATTACACTCACTAGACCTTACCTCGTAACAGTAAGCAACACTTTTAACTCCATTTTCCACTGTCGCTTGAGTAAGAGGAAAGGTGTGACTCTGCCTAAAGCATCCCAAAAACTGATGAAGGAAGTCTGTAGAGAGAATGTGTTACGTACAAGAATTTCACCCACTTCAAAGCAAGTTTTGTAAATTAGATGTAAGATCCATGAACAAAGATTTAACACTCTTTGCAGTTCAATGTTATCCATGTTTGCTTTGTCCAACATAGCTTTCAGTTCATCTGTTCACCTGCACTTTATTGCAACATTTAAGTCAAGACATTTGCTTCCTTTCTCTAAAACATCAACCTGTTATTGTACAAGAGATAAAGTAACAGATTTGTCTCCATCATTTGACATCTGCTACATACACACAGATCTCCGTACAAGCTCCTTTAATACTTTCCAATTCTATATTGGAATTGATAAATGTTGATATGAGAGAAGACATTACCTGACAGGTGATTCATAAGATTCTATTAAGGGATCACAATTCTGCAAAATGGAATTTTCTTATTGGTCTAGCAGATGTCCTTAAGGTTTCTTTCAGGCTGCAAGAATGCATGAGATGTACAGGGAACATGCAAAATCATATGGAATGTATTCTAAGTATGTATTTATGTTACCTTCATGTGAGCCATAGTACCTGGAACTGGGTGTCCTACCAGGCCTGCAGCAGAACACAAGAATTCTCACCAGTGAAAAGGCCTGAAGAGGTTGCTCTTTAGTCCTTTAATCTGACTTTGAAATCTTACATTTACACTTTTATCAGCAGATTTTCATGATTGTTCTAATGGTTCTGAAACTACTTTCCAAATGATCTTAATGGTCTGATGATAAAGTATTTGAACAGTTTCCGGTTTTTTCCTACCAAGAAATGTTTTTTTCTCCATCTGTAGCTAACAGAATGTAAGAATGAAGATACAAACCTTGTGTGTTTTTCTAAGTTATGTTTCAATGCTTAGCATTGTATGAAACAGGCTCTGTGATGGAATCGTGCAGAAAATTATTTTCTTATTATTAATATGAATTAAAAATGTCTTCCTGATCCTTCTTCAGCTCAGTTTTCCTTGGAACATCGTGGCTTCCTCGTAACAGGGATCTGTGGAACTGAACTTTATATCAGCTATCTGGCATTGATCACTGTGCTCCTAATCTCAGGATAAATTTAGCAGCTGCTCCCAACTGTAAATGCTGCAGAGAGAATCTGGATCAAGATCTTTATCTGTTGCCAACTGACAACTCTATTATAACCAATAAAGTTCTGATTAGCCACTGAGGTAGTCTTTGATAAATATGTAACGTGACAGTTAGTGACAGAGTATTACGACAACTCACGGAATATTATTGAGAAGTGAAGTAAATACTTCTTTCCATTACTCAACAAATTTCTAACTGTCCTATCGATGGAAAGTGCCTCTTCCCCTCCCTCTCAAACGTTTTCCCAGTTTGTCTGGGATGAAAAGAGATTAATGTAAGGTGAACAGTGGAGGCCGAGCAAGTGGGAAGGCACACCAGACAGTTCACCAGAATCCAGTGAAACAGAAAGAATATGAAGGTTGTTTCAGGCTGTAATTTACAGATGAAGTGATTGCATAGAAGTAAGTAAGTGAATTGTAACCTTCATCTGTGATTTTGGTCCAGGAAACCTGGAAGTTTATCGTAATATTTTGCTGAAATACTGAGGGGCAACACCAGAAGCTTGGAAGACTTTTGGGAAGAAAACTGAGGACTCACAAAAGCTAACTGTCACTTTTGTCAGCAGGTACCAAAGTGCCTACAATTAATTAGAAAATAGAAGCTCTGGAACCTTCCAGGGTTGTGGAATATTGTATTAAAAATGTTTATACTGATATGAATGGAGAGTGAATGTGAATGCGTGAGCAAAATAACAGCAGGAGAAGGGCTATTAAAATGGTGTGTGTTGCTGACACCTATAGGTGGCAATATGAAATGGAGACAATGACTAAATCCTGGGGACTCTCAGAGATTGGACAAGGTAGAGAGATAAATCACAGTCATTTCCTGAAGGGTGTGATAAGACACATCCCAGATCAGCATGCTCCTGAGAAGAACCCAGGAAAGTGTGGGGAGGGGCTCCAAACCTGGTGCCCCTCATCCCCCATGTCATTGCGAGCAATTGTGCTGCAATTAGTGCAGCAATTGCAGGCTGCAATTCAGGTTGCCTTAGTGCCTGAATGCTTGGCACACTGCTTACATGCATCCTGGTGTTTGTGGCTATCACAGCGTGACGGACTGAAATCAGACTATTTGAAAATAAATTAATCCTTCCTGCTGCTGCAACGTTGAGACTTTATTTCCTACAGGGCAATTCTGTTGTCATGCTTTTAGGACTCTCTCAGATATGTGTGTCGCAATAAGCAATTCAACATTCATTCATGTAATTATAACTTGTGAGATGAAATACTCTATTTGTCAAAATAAAGGGTCATCTCTCGTGTTAAAGTACAAAAGAAACCCTGCATTTCTAGGCATGGGTTCATGCCACCCTGACACAGAGCTCTAGAGTGGTTCAGATGAAATGCAAGAAACCACAAGAACAGAGTTAAGTCTCTCATGGTATCTTTCAGCACCAGATGGCGTATGACTAAACTTAGATGTATAAATGTAGCAAGGCAATTAAAATGCCTAAACATACATATGTAGAACCATTTTAGGGATCCCAGAAGACCTGAGATACCCACATGAGCTGGCATGTATGACACAGGATCTGTGGGAGATCTGTGAAGTGGCATCTTGGGACAGGCAGGGCACCCTAGGATATCTAAAACACTACTAGACATTCAATTGGAAGCACTTTAATTATTCTTATGCATTCAGTTATCTACAGACAAACATCCATCGTCACTTGGGAGTTCCTGGTGGGTCTGAGACATCTCGGTAGAGCAGAGAGGTGCAGCACAGACCCAATGCCATGCCTGCGCTTCTCTGGAGCAGCAGCTCCAGGCCGGGTGAGACTCCTCACGACACCTGAAGTGACAGGGCAGAGCCTGTTTTCAGACAGCTGAATCCTGCTCTGTGCAGCTAGGTGTGAGCTAGAGGTCTGTAGAAGAGTAGCTGTTAAGATGTACATAACACCATGTTGTGTTTAGAGAACTTGTTGCATGCTCACCAAGACTGCATGCCACTGTCATCCACCCCTGCTACAATCACCTTCCTTTTAAAGGACAGTCTTTGCACCTTGCTTAAGCTGTAAGCGTCCTGGTTTGTAAATCAGGTTGCCACTAGGCTTTTGTTCAGACCAGCAATTAACCTTTTAGCAGCTTCAAAAAGTGGATTTATACCCCCAAAGCTTCCCACCTCCCCAAGAGCATAGTAAATACCTTTCCACAGAAGTGGTGGCATAGACACGTCTACTGACACATTGCTACTACACACGTTAGAAATGAAACACTGGACAATTGATTTAACTCATGCAGGCAAAAACTTTGTACAAGGACATCGACCCAAGGGTAAGGAAATACACATAGCTCCAGCCTGCGCCCTGTAATAGACTCACAGGTAGCTGGAGGTTCCCCCACCAACCACCCTCTGTGAAACTTAAACGTGTGATTTCTGATGCACACGCCCATCAGCTGGTTCTTCTGGTTCCCATGGTCTGTTTTTGGAATCCCTTTGGAGCTCCTCTGTGTTGTCCTCATGCACATGTTCTTTGTTGACATTTTGTTTGCGTTTTCCATTTTTGCAGATAGCATTGCCTGTCTCCCGCAGCACCATGCAAAGCCCAGAGGCTGCCCCAGTAACACTGCAGACATCAGGTATTCACACCCAGCGATGAGATCCCTCCTGAGCCTCCCAGCCGTCTCAGCCTTTCCTCAGATAACAATCCCTCAATCATCTTCATGGCCCATTGCTGGACTTGCTCCAGTAAGTCCATATTTGCCCAGAACTGGACTCAGCACCCAGGTGTGGCCTCACCTGTGCTAATTAGAGGGGGGATGATCAGCCCTCTTGACCTGCTGGCACCGCTCTGCCTCATGCAGCCCAGTGCACCGCTAGTAACTGGGTTCCAGCTGGGCTTCGTGCTGCTGAACACAGCTCTTTGAGCCTGGCAGTTCAGCCAGTTTTCAGTCCACCTCTCTGTCCATTTATCTAGTTATGTGCCAATCCTGCTGTACAATAAACTTTCTGTTTTGAAAAGTACTGCAAAATTATATTTTATTTAAAAGGTCAGCTTGGTGAGTCTATATTATGATGACTAAAATTTTAATGGGTCAAACCAATCTCTGACACAGATAAAATAACCATGAGAGATCCAATGCAATTTAATTTTAAGTCAGCAGAACTGATGCTGCAGTTACTTGTGTCTTCTTAGAACATTTTCTTTAGATCCAAAAGATAAGAAGCTATCCTAAAAGTAAGGACACTATTTTTGAGATGTAGCTAAGGAGTGGTATTCTTGACTGGGACTGTTTAGACTCTACTGGATTAGAAAGCATTCATCTATGTATGTATGCACTGGGAAGCTGGGACACAAGCTATTGCTGAGAAGTGTTTAATTCCACCTCTTAAAGGAATTCTGTCTTTGAAGTGTTCTTGATACCGACGGAAGGCCTAGCGCCTTTAACTGTTGCTGTGTTGCTGGGTGTAATGCCCATTTCGGGGGCTTACATCCTGTATCTCCAGACTGAAGGTGAAGTGCATCCTGCCACGTGACTGAAAGTGACTGAACCAACCTGAAAACATTCCTGCCTATTTATTATCTGGATCACCAAAACCAAAATGTAATTCTTTGACAAATAGCTGTAACCAACAGGAAGAAAAAGATTACATATAAACTCTTACCTATGCATTCATTTAGCATCATGATGCAACGATAGGAATCACCCTTCACTGAAAGATTAGATTTTCCAAGATTTTCCAACTTATGCAAAACACTTGAGATCGATTCATCTAAAAAATGGAAAAAAATTAACATTTCTTTAAGGGGGGTTCATAGTATAAAGGATGCCTCTGCAGAATCAATCGCAGAATCAGCAAACATCAGAATAAAGTTTCATTATTTTTTCTCTTTTAAAAGAAGTGAAAAAGGACGAACTGTCAGCAGTCCATCATGATGAACAAATGCATTCAGAGAACTGAGTGCCCAGTTAGAGTTCAGCCTCCCTAAGAACACAACTGCTGACTGAAAGCAGAACGGGTCTAGAATTGAGTCCCGTGCCCTCAAAATCCCAACTACCATAAAGCAAATCACCTGATACTGCTTGTTGTCTGCCCTTGCACAAATGCTATTTAAAAAAATATTTTCCCTTCCATGCCAGACACAGCCATTTACAATTTCAGAACCTCTGTCCTCTTTTTAGGAAGTGGCTGCTCTATGGCTCTTTGTTTTTCTGCACATTGCTTTAGCTTGGTAACAGTACACGTGCAAGGCGGCAAAATAACATCAAGATGAGAATTCAAATTTTGGTTAACTGACAGCTTACCTGTAAAACATACCACTAATTTGGGGTGCCAGTACTCTGGGATAAGAGGTAGCTTGCTTACTGAAAATCTGCCACATATTCCACATCTCTTGCTTAATCAGGAGCATCAGAAACAGAGCAAATCTCTAATGTTTCCTCATTTTACACCTCATTTACAAATACAATTATATCACAGACTGCACACTCCTTTTTGACATGTCTGTGTACTTTTGCATTTTTCTTAAAGCAAGTTCCACTCGTTAAGCCATGGTTTTATCCACGTGATAACATGACACCCCTGCTTGCTCCTTTGGTGTTGCAAATTCAAATTTCAGGGAGAGTCAAGATGACATGAGGATCAAGCCAAAGGGTGTGTGATCTATGGAGCAGACTCCTCTCAAAGGCCTGAAACGAAACACTCCGTTACTCAAGAGTATGCCTACAAAAGCTTCCCGAGGCAGGCAGGTTGCTCTTCAGTGCCGTCCGCCCGCGCTCCAGCTCGGGGGGACGCAGGCCAGCTCTACACAGAGCCCCAGCCAGAAAGCTGAGCTGAAGGCAACGTGCATTAGTTTGGCGTCGGAGCTGTGTTTCCGCGCGGATACGTGGTTCCCATGGGAGCTGGCTCGGCCTTTGGGTGGAGCTGGGCCGCCCCCGGCCGCAGAGCGCTGTGCTGCCGTCCCGCGGCGGCCGTCCCTGCTGACAGCAAAGGCCGCAGCAGCCCTGCCTTCTCCCCGCCAAGTGCCGGGCTGTGGGGGGTGAGGGCAGAGGGCTGCTACCAGCCATTCTCTTACAGCGAGTGGCTGGGGTCTAGGCAAAGGACTTACACACAAGACTTGTTGTAGGCTTTGTAAAACTCAGCCTATCTCCCTGTCTCTGTCCCCAGTGTTCTTTGAAAGGTGTCTGTCTGTCTGTCTTCTGTGATACTCTAAAAGAGGCACCCTTACGTATTTTGGTCTTGATTAATCATTAAAGAGTGCCATTTTGTCAAGATCTTTGTATTTGCATTTGGGATTTTAGCACCTAACACTGGGACAAACTGAGAGAGGGTTTTTGTGCACTTCCCCGGCCTTTCTCTCTCTCTGAGCACATTCTCCTCTCCTGACACTGAATAAGCTACTGCAGTCAAGTCTATCCAGTATTTAAAAAATAATTTTGAGGTTTTTTTCTGCATGTGACTTCCTAAAATTTGGTCAAGGTCTCACAAAAAGCCCTTCAAAGTTTCATGCCCCTTTTTGGAAGTCCAGGAGATACATGAAAAGTGTAACATTACAAGCTAAGGATGTAGGAAGATGCTGAGCATCCTGACTTTCAAGGAGCCTACTAGAGTCTGCAAATGCTCTCTGCTTCCCATTATCAGAATCGTAGACTAAGTTAACACTGATTTCAAACAAAGAGTAGAGAAGTCATCTGTTACTAAAATATTGTGTTTATGTGACTGAAGAGTAGATTTAAAGAAAGGAATTTAAACTGTAACAGTAATAATTTTAGTTTCTGATTAATTGAATTTCATCTCCTGTATTCACAGCAAAATGGAGACGTTTTCTGTATCAGATTTTTCTCCTCAGATAAGCATGAGGAGTCAATCCAAATAAATGCTTTGAGTTATTCAGTGATATCAGGAAAAATACCTTTGACTGTAACATAGGGATTTTCTGTTCTGGTGCCCTTTTAATTCCTGCCTGGCACAAATTATTCCATTTCCTTCTCAGAGATCATTCGTCTGCCTGTCTTTTCTTTCTCTTCAGTTTTGTGATCTCATCCACGAAAGTCTGCTTCTCATTAAAATAAACTTTGAAGTAACAAAAAAGGTTATTTTAATGGGAGCAATGTTTGGGGTTTTTTTTTGTGGAACAAAAAGGCCTTTTTTTATCCTTATTTGATAAGCACACAGTGACAAAATTACAAACATTTATGTAACAATCAACCAGTATAATTATAGATCATTTTACCCCACAGGTAGGTCAATTATTTCTTTAATCAAGTTATGCATATATTAAGCGTTATCTGTACCAAGGCTGGTACTAATTGAAATGATGCATGATTACTGCATAATTTAAAATCTCTTCAGATTGCAGAACTGGGTTTGGCCTAGCAATGGACTTTGTTGTTGCTATTCATTTAGAGCCAAATTAATGGTGTTCTTTTAAAGTCTGTATTTTATTTCTACTCATTTTGTCTGCCTACAGTTGTCTCTTTTCTGGGCTGCCTTTTCCAATGGCTGTCCTCATCCAAGCCCATTCAATGGCCCGCAAGGAAAAGTTAGGCAAGCCTAATAACAATGCAGGTTACTAGTTCTGTTCCCATTGTATAGAACCAACATTTTTAAGGCATCACAAAGAAATGAAAATAACAGAAAAGTCTATACTAGCTTTTATCCTAAAATGAACATTATTTCCATGTTCATCACCTGCATATAAACTCAACCTCAGTACTGTAGACTGAAAAATAACAACATTGATTACCATGATATATTGAAGCTGAAACAATGATTGATCCCAGTTAGATTTGCTGGAAACACAAGCATTTAAATCCAGTACTTTTCCTGAGAAAACCTCAGGAACTTTTTCAAACAGCCTCAGTGAAATATATTCAAAGATTCTTTAGGCACATTTGTAACATGTTTATAACATTTACCTCATGCAACGCTACAGTCTTGGGGAGGAGCGGCTAGAGAACTGCCTGGCGGAAAGGGACCTGGAGGTGCTGGCTGACAGCCGGCTGAACATGAGCCGGCAGTGTGCCCAGGTGGCCAAGAAGGCCAACAGCGTCCTGGCCTGTATCAGGAATAGTGTGGCCAGCAGGAGTAGGGAAGTGATTGTGCCCCTGTACTCGGCACTGGTGAGGCCGCACCTCGAATCCTGTGTTCAGTTTTGGGGCCCTCACTACAAGAAGGACATTGAGGTGCTGGAGCGTGTCCAGAGAAGGGCAACGAAGCTGGTGAGGGGTCTGGAGCACAAGTCTTATGAGGAGCGGCTGAGGGAACTGGGGTTGTTCAGTCTGGAGAAGAGGAGGCTGAGGGGACACCTTATCGCTCTCTACAGCTACCTGGAAGGGGGTTGTGGCGACGAGGGTGTTGGCCTCTTCTCCCAAGTAACTAGTGATAGGACAAGAGGAAATGGCCTCAAGTTGCGCCAGGGGAGGTTTAGATCAGAGATTAGGAAAAATTTCTTCACTGAAAGGGTTGTCAAGCACTGGAACAGGCTGCCCAGGGAAGTGGTTGAGTGTCCCTGGAGATATTTAAAAAATATGTAGATGTGGTGCTTAGGGACATGGTTTAGCGGTGGACTTAGTGCTAGGTTAACAGTTGGACTTGATGATCTTAAAGGTCTTTTCCAACCTAAACGATTCTATGGTTCTGTGATTCTATGAACAGGCAACTATATAACTGCTCCTTTTTTTATTATCGAGGCTGCTACAACTACGCACTACACCGTTTTACCACTTGATGGTGCTAAATGTTTTACACACTTAACTAAAGCTATACGTACACACTTTAAAACCAGGTCACTTTTTGAAATACAGTTCAAGTTGAAGCTTGAATTGTATTTCATTTTCATAAGAAACATACGTTTATCATTTGATATCATCGATATTTGAAGATTAAGCGTTACTGTTCACCGGCTGTAACTTCACCACTGAAAAACTATTTTAAGTGTGTGTATCTGCCAGGGATTCATCTGGTCTCCCCCCTCTCAAATGCCCACCCACTTGGTGTTTACACCCAGTAGGTAAGGACAGCTAGGCACCCACAGGTCTCCAATGTGCTCCTTTTGCATAGACACATCCCTGTCAGTGTGAGTGTCTATGCCACAGTCATCTCCTTTCCAAAATCAGCATCATGTCCTCAACATTTGCAAGACTGTCATTTATATTTGAGTCTAGGATAAAGTTAGCTTATCTGAGCAGGTTTACCCAGCAGCGGAATGAGGCTGACTCTTAGCCCTTGGCTTAGCATCACCATGAGCATGATTAGCCAAGAGCAAACACAAGATTTTTCAGGGGGTTCTTAGCTTAAGCTGGCACAGTGCAATCGGTAGGATTGATTTTATACAGGACAGAGAGCAATACTAGGGCTTAGGGGCAATTCAGCACTGGAAGAGGAAGAGTCTTGGTAATTAGAATGGATGTGGGTGGGGATTCATGCTTGGTCCTTAAGACTTGGGTGTGGTGAAAGACAGCAAGGATGAGGTGAGAGAAGGATCTTGTATGTATTTGTGTTAAGGAGGCTGGAGGCAGAATTTACAAGCAAGCTGACATTTTGCTGTGGCGTGATTCCTGTTTGAAGAAGCTGCAGGAAGGAGACTGCCCAGGTGCTGCTACTTCTAACCTTTTGCTCATAGCACTTTTTAGGCCTCAGAGAAAAGATCTCCACTGGCTTGCTCTGCTTCAGGATGGACATGAGCATGCTGTGCCCTTACAAACTCACTGGAATACTCATCACAATCTCCCTAAGGGCTGATATGAGAGTTGCAGTAAGTATCCTGAAGTATCCTGCAGAGGTCTTCTTTTCAGCTCACAGGGTTTGTAGGCTATATGCTTAACAAAGTCTGTAGATTCGTTCTGAGAGTATGGAATAATCCACACACATCTGGTGAATCTAACTGCATGAAATTTATCATTCTTCTGTTTGCCCCAGCATGCATGGGGCTCTTGTGCCTCAGAAACACCACTGGATTCATACCCTACCAGTGGAATCCATTCCTGATCCCTGAACATATGTCCAGCCTCCATTGAGCTCCTGAGACATCACCAGTGCTTGGTGTTTCTAGCCAAGGGAGGAGACCTGCACGCTCCTGATTCTTACAAAAGATGTTGAGCGACCGCATGCACAGAATGAACGTTTTGTCAGCCTTCGATAGGGAGTCAGGCAGGATGACATACAGGATGCACGGGAACTCCAGAGCTGGAGAAGCAAAAGAAATTGTGGCCTGACGCCGTCTCAGATCAGGCCACGTCATCACCCTTCTGTCTCAGCACCAAGGGAACAACACAATGTAGAGCGATCTTCTTCTCCCTTTTGCACACCAGCACATGTGCCCTCCTTGGCTGTAGTTTGTCTTCAGAGGCAGGGAGAAAAATGTGCATCAAGGTAGACTTGTGAAGGGGAACTGTGAAAGTTATGCTCAAGTGCAGAGGGAAAACAATTTAAGGAGGGAAAGTGCAGAAGGTATCTGTCCTGATGACACCTTGAAGATGTTAAGATGCTGCCTAGTTGCCAGAGAGTTACACTGAGGTGCAGGCTTAGGTGTTGAGTGTGCACTGTTCTGTGCACATGGGAAATTATCTACCAGTTCTGTGAAAAATGCCTTGTGACTTACTACAATTTGGGAAAGGGATGTAACTACACTTTCTGACATCTGAACTATGGTAGAAGTGTCTCTGCTATGGCAGAAGTGTCTCAGCTATGCGTCTGCAATCATATTTACTCCTGATTAACTTCTGATTGGGGGGGATGTTGGTATCAGAAACCATGTTCAAAAGTGCCCAGAACTTACACAGCTTTTGGAGAATTTGCAAAACATACATTGGCACAATAATCTTGCTACTATTAGGAATAGCATCTATTTGCTATTTTTGTGTTTTTAAACTGCTTCACAAAAGTCTAATAAAATCATGTTAAACAGTGCCTGTTCTCAGCCACTGCCCCAGCCCAAGAGCTTGAAGATACAAGCCTGTCAGCGCACAATTAGAATCAAACTGCAAAATCACACAGCTTCCTCCCTAACTCCAACGTGCACACAAAGCACTTTTCGAGGCAGGTTTTTCCTGGAAAACAGTTCTTGCTTCCAGCTGCTCAGTTATCTCCAGTTTTTCATCTGCTGTGCTGAAAGCAGCATGTAATAATGAAAAGGCCAATTTCTGAGGCTTTGCTACTTTGCCTTCTGCTTGGAAGAAGGTTGCTGTCTGTTCTGTGGAAGCCAACCTGCTTCCCAACCCAATTCTCCCTTTTAGCACACACCCTGCTTAGCTGGGATGGGATCCTCGGTTCAGACTAGCACTTCCAGTGGGCTCTGGCATGTAAACTTCCATTATCAGCTAATAAACAGAGCTATCCTAATCTTCGGCCACCTATGGCGGGAAGGATTTGTTAGCATACATGCCTCATCATAGTTGCACGTACAGTTCAATACAGCATTGTTGTCAGTGCTGCTGCTGTTTAAACCTGTGTGAGAGTTAACGTAACTATGTATGAACCTAGTGCAATCAGATGAACAGGAGTAAAAAAAACCTCCAGTACTTAACAGGATTCAAATTATATACATACATATATAATATATACATAGTAACATATATTTTAATATAATAATGAATACTGCAACATGTAATAATGCATATATGTATAAAAGCTAGAGAGAAAAATAATCTGCATATAAGAAATAGACTGTTTCATTGTTTTACTACTTTACGTAACCATCAGAGCAAAGCAAATCACTCAAAGAGTTTGCCTATATGTACGTGTCGACAATGTCAATAAGCAGACTGAAAGTCTTTCCGATGAGTTAACTTCCTACCATGGGTGGAGAAAACGACAAGCAGGGAATTTTCCTTCTGGAAAAAAATCTGCCCTTTAGTTCTCAGACTGCATAAGAAGTCAGTGGAGAGGTGAAAAGGGAACATTTTGAATCACTTAACAAAACATTGGTTATCCCTGTAGGTAAGAGACAAGTGGGGTTTGAAAACTGGTTGAGTATTCAAGAATACAAGAACTGTAAGAAAGGACTGGGAAGGACCCAAGCCCTCTCCCATCTGGGCATATATCGGTATTTTACTTATTGGTATTTAGAAGGAAGATTTTTCCTCTTCCCAGATTATTTAGCATCTGCCCACTGCATAGTTTCTTGCAGCTCTTTTGGAAGCAAATAATCAATCCTTCACTGCTGGAGGCAGGATTCTGAAATAGAAAGAATAATGGTTTTAATCTACTAGAGCTGTTCTGCTCATAATATTGAAGAGACGGGACATATATAGAGACAGATATATAAATAGAAAAAAATCGACATTTGAGGAAACATGGACTAAAAAATAACTTCATCTAAAAAACTGGTGTCAGAACTAATTTCCTTCTTTTACCACAAGGAAAAAAAAAACCAAAGAAAACTAATCAAGAAGGAAATTGAAACAACATCTTACCTCTAGTGTCTCTTCACTGTGTTAAGCAATCTGCCCAGACCTCAATCTAGTACAGACTAACTAGGATTCAGGAATGAGACGTTGGTGTCACAGCAGATATTTTCAAAGAACTTTCACTTCCTTACTCATTAGCAGTCAAAAAGCCCAATCATACAAGAAGAATGATTAAGCCATTATACAATTCCATATTTTCTCAGATATTCAGGACCACGTACACATCTCATCTACCTTCTGTATCATACTACCCATCTCAAAAAAGACGTGTCAGAAGTGGAAAAGGAACAGGTACCAGCAATTAAGGACAGTCAAAGTGTTGGAAGAATTTCTGCTGTGTGAGCACCTCACAGACTAGGGCTCCTCAGCTAAGAAAAGACATGTTGGGCAAGGGAGAATGGGAAGAATTTTACAGAATATATACAGCAGGTACATAGAAGTCTCATGAGTGACATGGAAGCAGTGAACAGGGGCTGATAGTTCACCGTGTCTTCCCATACAACATGTATTGGCCTCCAGTGTCAGTAGGAGGTCACAGTTTCCAAAAAATCATGAGGAAATACTGATTCAAGTAATGTGTACTGAGCCGCTCAACGCCCTGCTGTGGGATATTGTGATTAATGGAAATTTGCATTTGTTAAAAAATGATGGGGAAATTTCATTTTAAAATATCTGTAGGGATAACAAAACATGAAAATACCACTTCTGTTCCAGAAGACCCTGCAGAGTCTGGGAGAGTGCTTAACTAGTTCTTACACTACTCAAGTCATATGTTATCAGATCCAGCACAGCTGTTCATACCAACTCTGAAGTACTGAAGTTATTGATTCAGGTAGACTGTTGTGAGTGAGTAGGTAAGCCATTGCTTGGCTGAACACTACAGCCTCTGGAGGATCTGCCTCAGGGTGGCTGTTCCCACTCTGTTCTGCCCGTGCTGTGCCAGCATCTGCAGGCTGCTGTCAAATATTGATCACTTCCTATTGAGAAGTAGAAAGGAACTGAAAATCTAGGTGAAAAATGACCTGTGAGTGACCAAGGATTGGAAGCAAATAGGTTGCCCTCTGGCAGCAAAGAGGAGGATATTTGTGATCAGTGGAGAAATCAGTTTACAAAAATCTAAGTGGTCTGTCAAATCGCAGGGACGTGGGTAGAGGTCATGAAAAAATGCATTTGTCGAGATTGAAAAAATACTTATAATCTACAATCCTAATCTGGTTATAACACATCCTCTTTCTCTCTGCAGAATATTTAAACCACTTTCCTTTGGCTTTAGTGCCAAATGGCAGTCACCAGCTTGAGATTGTAATGCCCAGAAGAAAAATATTTAGGGTGTTTTATGGTGAAAGTTTCATTCATCTCTTTTACTGAATGTTCCCATGCAAGCAGTCAGTCATCTGCCTTATTGTCTCTCAGGTCAAACTAATACATCTTAAAAAAGAGAATAAAAATCCATATTAAAAAAATGCATTCAGATACACATTTGCAGGCTTAGTGCCTGATAGCATTGCACAGAATCAACACCAAACTGCTGTCACCTTCTTGCTGAAAGCAGTATGTTCAGGCATGCTAAAATTTTAAATTATGAGTATATAACATTGGTCTAAGCCTCTGTACTACCTGCAGTAATGTTTCAACTAAAATAGTTTTAACTAGTTAGATTGACAAACTGTGACACACAAAGATTGCTACTTGTGGCTTCTATCAGTTATCTAAAAAATGTAATTTTAGACATAACATCTGAACACATCAGTCTAAAAAATACTGTCTACCAAGGCAAGTTCTAGAATAAATAATGGAGTGATATGTGATTTTATTCCTCACATTTTAAGAGGGCTGGGCCATTTTCAGCTGGCCTTGCCTCTTATTCTTGTTTATTCCCAGCTACAGTGCTACCCAGCTCCCAGCTAAGAGCCTTTCCTGGCTCCTACAAGTTGCTCTGGAAAGATGCCGACTCTTCAGGGTGAGTAGGAATGGGACTTGTTTAGATTTCAAACCACTTGCACACATCTGGTCATGGCTCATCACGACTTACCGTGCGGAGCAGCTTTTGTTTGTACACACTGTCTCAAACTACGTCAATGGGTATCTGAGGCTTCTCAAGACGCGGTATGCTGTGGCTCTCTGGCTTAGAAATATGTTCAGAGGCCAGAAGTGAAGCAGGCAAAAATTTCAGTTTGTGATGGACTAGGTCAAGTCTGCAGAGAGCCTCTGTGTTGAGGCAGTGACACACTGAGGACCGTGCGAGACATGGTATGTTGCCTCTGATAAAAGTCTCCGCAGGATCAGCCGAATCATGTGGTGGGTGAATACATCTTTCTTGTGCAGTTACAGACAAAAAAAGGAGGTAATTCTAACTTCAACTACCTTTGAACTCATGCACAATAAAATACAGAGTATGCATCTGGCTAAAATCTATTTTGAAAATGTAACTATAGACCACTATTTTGCAAAAATCTTTCAAAGATATATGCTTTTACCACCCATTTTTCAAGCAATTCCTTCCCCTTTAAAATATGAGTTTGAGCAGAGTTCTTCAAACAGATGAAGGTCGATGCTGGGCTCCCAGGTACATGGCACTTTTTCAAAAATACCTCGCATCCATCAAATCCACTGAGGGCGGTCATAGAGTGACCCTATCCCATTTCTACGCATTTCTGAACAGTACTCCAGTGATTATGCCTACTCCAGTTTAGTTTTCTGTTCATGAGCAAAGAGCACAGTATTCATATTCAGTGAAATGGCTGCAATTTTTCCTTTTCGTTACATGCAAAATGTCTCATAAAAATGCCTCAATTTGATTTATAATAACAAATATGCTTCATGTGCTGTTCTTCTATTGGGTTGTTTTTATCTTCCTTAACTCTTGCACAAGTTCATTAAGTGCCTAGTTACAGAACAGCGTGTCATACAATATTACTTAAACATGATGTAAACCACTAACACATAATAAATCTAATGTCACGTCTCTTAACCCACTTGATCATTTCCTTTTTCTGGCACGGTGGGCTGTCAATAAAATAAGCAGGCATGAACATGCAAGATTTAGCAAAATGAAGTGCTTTGTCTCCTAAGGCTTGACATCTTTGCCAACATAACCAGACTGAATAAGAAAGCTTTTTCCATATACAGTTATATTGATATTGGGGCTTTTGAAAGTGAACTCTACCTTACTTAGCTTCCTTCTAGGTAAGGAGACAACCTTTGGTGGACTGCGCG
>NW_010540388.1:52651-57345 GCF_000687285.1 Phaethon lepturus | reverse complement strand
CAAAATTTTGTAGATGCTTGTCTACTAGGCCAAAACAACAGGCGAGGTTATAGTCAACTGGTAATTCCACTGTCACCAGGCGGGAAAGGAACATGTGGGCGAGCACTTGCTTCTAGACTGGTATTCCAAAAAAGTAAATACAGAGATTTTTCCAAGATAAAGTAACATTACTCCAGAACAGAACGTCCGTACGAAGCACTTACAACAGCATAGCTATCACAGCATAACTGCTCTGTTTTAGCTATGCTGGTCTGTTGCTTTGTCCTGAGTTTCTTAAGTCCCTAGTTACTCTCTCTGGCTGGTTCTTTTAATTAGAGCAAGGCCGTAACTCAGCATGGTCAGGTGAGATAGCTGAAAGCTGTCTCCTTCCCCAACACAGGAACATCTCAGAGGGGAAACTGTTACGATGGTAGAAAAATGATTTTAAGAAAGTTGAAAAATACATATTGGTAAGATTATTTGTAGCATTTATGGTTACAACAGAAATAGTCCAGGGGGGGAAATGGTGAAGGCAGGCCCTTTAATGCATTTGACATCACTTTTTGTATAGTCTTTATGTGCATATTTAATTATTACAAGTACACAGATGGCTGTACACAGATGTTTTCCTGTACACAGATACACAGCACAACATCGCAGGTAGCCCAACTGCTCAGGTATCTTTGCAGATCAAAGCCTTACTCATCCAGACGTCCCTACTTCTGACCTAAATAAAGTGATAAACTGAATGATAAAAACACACAGTTAAGCTTAGCAGAAGGGCAGTAGCTTGAAACTATTTTAACAGGTTCTTAGAATTTGACAGCATTGTTTTAAAACAGCTTCTTCATATTAAAAAAAAACCCACAATACAACTCTAAAATACCTAAGGCTACAGCATTTACAGAATAAACCTAATCAATTGAGTTATTTACAATAAATAAATTCAAAAGACTGAGAAAATGTTATCTGGAGATTTTGAAACATTTGTGCAGTTTCAGAAAAGATCCATGGCTGAAGATCCATGGCTTTTTTAGTCTGTGCAACAGTGATGACTGAAAGTTACGTTTGTTAAGTAATTTCTCATTTGTTATATAAATGTCACATTTTGTTAAAAAGTAAAATTAAAGAAAATCTATTTTTATTTAATACAAAATGGAAAGCAATATAATTTATTTTTATTAGCAGTCTTTCTTGGATATCCTTGTCTAGCAATTATTTGGCTGGTGACACAGCACCACATAGGAATTAGAAAATTCCAGTTCCAGGAAATTTTTGCTGGAGATCCTTGATATATTCAGACTCAATGCTTGAAGAAATAGTTTCCATAGCCAGGAAAGATCAGATCAAAACTATTGTTACCTTTTAATTTCTATTCCTAGTTCCAGAATTTATTCTGTGTTTGTTTATGTACCTCTTCTCCTCTTTATACATTTTCATCCCCCTTAGTAGTAGCAGTATCCAACACACAGCCGGCACACTTTTGATGATCTAATTACCATTGCTGTGCTTTGATACTAATGTTCAAAAAATGAAATCTCACACTGAAGATAAAAGGGAGAACCTTATATATGCACGTGTGAAACTCTGCACTTTATCCTGGGATTCTAAAGAAATGAGGCTTGTAACACCACGTTGCGTGGTGGCCTAGAGTAACGACGCTCGAAGATGTCAAGTTCCCACATGATTTTTGAAAATCACTACCTGGGCAAGAGCGACTAAAGTAGGGGTGCTTCAGCCGGGAGGAAGCACCAGGTCGCCGTTACCTGGTGGGAGGCCAGCCAGCCTGCCAGCTCCTGAAAATTGGCCTGGCTGCCAGCAGAGCAATAGCAAAGGAGCAGTTGGCAACTATGGGCTTCCGAAAAAGGTAGGGCACGCGCTACTTCTTGCAGAGCTAGGGAGGGGGAGAAGACATCGGGTGAGAATTTGGGGAACATAGGGCAGAACTAGGCGGAACTTCCCATTTAATGAGAAGTGTGCTTATATAGGACGCATTAGGTGAAGACAGGTTATGGTGGAAGGGCACAGAAAAGAAAGCCACAAGAAATCAGACTATTGCAGGGGGGTTGGACTAGATGACCTTTAAAGGTCCCTCCCAACCCAAACTATTCTATGATTCTATGATTATGTATATGCAACATAAACTGCATCGTGGAAATGTGTTCTTCTAAAATCTGTGGGTCATAGCTTAGGAAATATTTGTTAGCTAACTTTACAGTAGACAGAGAAACTCTATGCTGAAGGATGCCCTTTTTTTTCGTATCTACATAGAGCTCTGAAAAGATGACAGTCCAAAATACAATATCCAGTAATACGTTATATTTATGCATATTGATGGGAGTGGGTCCCATACATTTTTCCAGTAGGAAGAATGGGATGTGCAGAGCTCTGCTATGACTTGACTGGTCCTACTGCTCAGGAGGAGCAGGCACCTTACGCATGCACAGCGAGTCCAGGGCTCCGGGACCTGCTGAGCGCCTGTGCACATACCCCACAGGTACCTGGGGAAAATAGCAGCTCCGGACACGTTGCCACAACCAAAGCAATAACTGCAGCTCACGTTCAGCCACCTTTTCCAGAGCACTCCTCATCTGCCAGGCTGTCAGCTGAATGTCAGCTTTGGCAGAGGCAGCCGCTCCATTTATCCCCAACCAAGGTTGGTTTTTATGAAATAAAATAATCAGATTTAGCCCTTGAATGCTTATTTGTGGGGGAGGAAAAGTCAGCCTTTCTCTAGCATGTCTCCTTTTACTGCTACAGAAAAGATAACATCACTACGCTCGTTTCTCTGGTCCAAAGCCATAAAATAGCTAATTCAAGATTACAATGAATAAATAAATGATAGTTAAATGGAGGCTATATGTTGCCTATAATCTAAACAACCTGCTTTTTAAAAATAACATCATAAGGGGAGTGGTGACATAGACTGCATGTTGTAAAAGAATTTGGGAAAAAGGCAACAGCAGACCCTGAAGGTCTGAAACATTGAAACTATTATTGGAAAGCTCTGCTGAATTAATGTTTGTTTGATTTGGCAAAGGTTTGCCACTATCCATTTAGTATTAGCTTTGAGTTATCCATCACCTCATAAAAGTCAGATGAAATTAAGATGAAGCCACATTTTTGAAAGTATTTTTAATAAATAATAAACACATGGTAAAACCAAAGGTTAAATTAGACATTGTTTAAAAATGAAAAAAAAATAAAAAGAAGGCGGCTCATGGAAAGCTGTGAGAAGCCAGAAGCCCACCAGCACAGCGGGCAGGATGGAGGGTTGGTAGTGCCACACTGCGCTGCTCACTGTCCTCACTGCAGGACCCTCTCCCAGCCAACCATTTTCTGCTCCACAAAGCTGCTTTGGTGTGATGCACAGAAGACTTGAGCCTGCCCTTACTTTTATTTGACAAGAGATGAGTTAAGAGAGACTGCACTGCAGTTTTTAAGCAGAAAGGGGCAGACACAGGATGGCTAGGAACAACCAGGAGAGAAGCCATTAGAATCATAGAGTCTTTGGGTTGGAAGGGACCTTTAAAGGCCATCTAGTCCAGCCCCCCTGCAATGAGCAGGGACAGCTTCAACTAGATCAGAGTGCTCAGAGCCCCGTCCAACCTGACCTGGAATGTTTCCAGGGATGAGGCATCTACCCCATCTACTCTGGGCAACATGCGCCAGGGTTTCACCACCCTCATTGTGAAAAATTTCTTCATTATATCTGGTTGAAATCTGCCCTCTTTTTAATTCAAAACCATCACCCCTTGTCCTATTGCTACAGGCCCTGCTGAAAAGTCTGTCCCCATCTTCCTTATAAGCCCCCTTTAAGTACTGGAAGGCTGCAATAAGGTCTCCCCAGAGCTGCCTCTTCTCCAGGCAGATCAACCCCAACTCTCTCAGCCTGTCCTCACAGGAGAGGTGTTCCATCCCTCTGATCATTGTTGTGGCCCTCCTCTGGACCCACTCCAACAGGTCCATGTCTTTCCTGCACTGACGGCTCCAGAGCTGGACGCAGGACTCCAGGTGGGGTCTCACCAGAGCAGAGCAGAGGGGCAGAATCACCTCCCTCAACCTGCTGGCCATGGTGCTTTGGATGCAGCCCAGGACACGGTCGGCCTTCTGGGCTGCGAGCGCACCTTGCTGGCTCATGTCCAGCTTTTCATCCACCAGTACCCCCAAGTCCTCACAGCAGGGCTGTTCTCAATCCATTCATGCCCCAGCCTGTATTGATATTGGGGGTTGCCCTGACCCTGGTGCAGGGCCCTGCACTTGGCCTTGTTGAACCTCATGAGGGTCACAGGGACCCATTCCTTGAGCTTGCCCAGATCCCTCTGGATGGCATCCCGTCCCTCAGGTGTGTCAGCTGCACCACTCAGCTTGGTGTCATCTGCAAACTTGCTGAGGGTGCACTTGATCCCACTGTCTGTGTCATCGATGAAGATATTAAACAGTACTGGTCCCAGTACGGACCCCTGAGGGACACCACTGTCACTGAACCTCAGGCGGCCTGGGGCAGGCGTGGGCAGCCAGGCAGTGGCATGCCCCTGGTGGGGTCTCTCGTCCTGTGGAAGGGGGCTGAGGCAGCAGGGCCTCCCCGTGCGGGCCCAGCATGGTCCCGGTCCCTGCCCCTGCCCCTGCCCCAGGAAGGAATTGGGCTTCCCCCCTCACTGGCAGGCCAGACCGGGTGTGAGGGAGCCATGCTGTGCGAGGGGGCGGCCCGGGGC
>NW_010540388.1:0-52607 GCF_000687285.1 Phaethon lepturus | reverse complement strand
CCTGTCCCCTCCTCTACAGCTTCACCTGCGGGTGAAGGCCGCCTTGGATGCCAGGCGAGGATGCTGAAACCGGTCTTTGTTCGTTAGACCGCGCGGTGCCGTTGGGACGGTGGCTCAGGAAGCAGCGCATCGCCCGCGTTACTGCTAAAGCCCACCCTCAGCCAGGCTTCAGGCTCGATGCCACCCCTCACTAAGCCACAGGCTCATACAGAGTCCTTAAAAAAAAAACAAACCAAGACAACACCCCCAAAAAACAAAGCAAAAAACCCCACCCAAAACAAGCATGCAGGTAACTCTTTAGATGCACCGCACACATGCTAAAAAACCCACCAAAAAAAAAAAAATCACAAAATGAGGAGTGTCCGAGTGTACAATTATCAGCAGGGCAATCTCTAGCAGAGTCCTATTTGATCACACAATGCTGCTTTTCAGGCTTAACTGGCTTTATAACTTGATTTTGATCTACTGCACTTTTTCTCCTACCCGCTAGGAGACCTGGGAGACTGTCCAGCATTTTTTAGCATGAATGAGAACAAAATGAAAATCATCATTTACAAAATAAGATGGGATTGATGGGACAGAAGGCAGACAGAAGTGGGCAACGGGCACCTAGAATTGCAGCTGTCTCATTGAGACAGAAATGTTTCTAGAGAGAAGCAGTATTACGTCCAAGTTGGTCACGGAGGCGAGGTCTGGGCCAGCACAGAACATGGACTTGGATGTGTCCATCACTCTTACAGGGTTGTGAAAACAAAGCTTAGCTTCAGATCATTTCACTATTCCAGCAGGGGAAGTGTTAAGGAAGAGGAAAAACACAGCCGGGAAAGGAAGGCTGAGGTGACTGTGAGCACACCCACAGCAGGGTAAGTGGACAATCTAGGCGAAAATTGGGTTGAGGCAAAAACATTGCTCAGATCAGGTGGAACTAAATTAGGTGATAGTGAGAATAGCACCCTAAAAAGCAGACAGGCTTGCGCCACTCCTCAACTTTGCAAATCTGTATCTCACCTATCAGCATCACCATCTGAGAAGTAGGGTAGCGTTTTCCACAGCCAAGTAGGATGGGAGAAGCAATCTCCCCACCATCCCAATGGATCACTGCTGTGATCTACTATGACATTCTGCCTACCTAGCGATGTTCAATATAATAAAAAGAGGATGACCTAGAAATACTGGGACAGAATGATGCTTTAGGGAGCCCAATATCTTCACTGACAGTAAGCAAAACCAGATGTCTGGGGAAGGATTCAAGATACAGCAAACAAATGCTACCATCTACTACTGTCCAGGCCTCCAAACATTTTTGATTCAAGGACTTCCTGACACAAACAGTTTATCTGTACATTTCGTGACTTTCCCCAAATTTCTCTCCTGTAAACTGCTCCAGTTTCCACTTCATTCAGCAGGAGATTCCACCAATCTTTCATTGTTTGCATAAAGATTCCACTTTTTGGAAAGGAAGGAAGCTCCTCTTGGCCTCCTGTGATACTCCGTGGTTCACCATCTCTTCAGATAAAGGAAAACTTGCTCATCATTTTGTCTTTTCTGCATCACTCCAATATAGAGACCTTTGTTACAAACATGATAACCATTATGTATCAGTTTTATCATTCCCATGCTGAAGAGACTTCCCCAATTTATTGTTCATTGTCCAAAAGCCATTAATTTGATCATTATTACTAGTTCTCATCTTTACTGTCCTGGATAACTCTCCATCATCAGCATCGTTTGTTACCACATTGCTTACCTTCTTCTCTTCACATCATTTGCAAATACGTTAAAGAGTGAAGTCCAAGCACAGATCTCTGCAGAATTCAACCGCCATGCTCCCTTCACTGCAAAAGCTATTTACTCAAATTGTCTTCTATCTTCCGACCATACCATGTCTGTGTTGTCCATGTGAGATCTTCCTTCTTAGCCCATGTCTACTTAGTTCCATTTGAGGCTATTGTAAGGAATTCCAACAAAGATTTCTAGAAAATTCAAACAGACTATATAAACTATATATAAAGAAGATGACTTGCTGACCTGCCAAATAAACTTTGTGGTTGGTAAGGCAAGACTCCTTCATAAAAGCCATGTCAACTTTTCCAAAGTATGACAGCTTTACCCACATGGCTGCTAATTCTGTTCCCATTAGCCAGTATTTCACGTATCCCACATTCAAACACACACTGCTGCCTCATTTTGCTGCTGAAGGCAAACAACTAAGCAAATATATGAGAAATTCAAATATTCATCAGTTTTGGAATGTTAATTTGTTTTAATTATTAATAGTTAAATCTAATTTCCTAAAAGCAGGCACAAATGCATTAATGCTTTAGGGAAAACACCTATCTTTATGTCCTATACTCACTTTTTCAAGTACCCACAAAAGCACACGTCAATCATCTGAAGGGAAGCACCTAAAAGTTACGGTTACGTATCTGTAATGTCTGTGGAGCACATTAGTCCTATTTACTTAGAGAAATACAATGTTTATAATCAAAGTGTGCTTTTTCTGTCTTTTGTTGAACAGTTTGACATTGCAAGTGGGAAGCTGGCCTTTAACTTCAGTTTCGGCTCTAGGGATATCGATTTCTTTGGCCTCCTGACCATCCTTGCATTGCTGCAGACTCCACGCTACAATTCCTGCGGATACCTCTGGTATGATGCCCTTGCCATTTGGTTGCAAATCTTGACTGTTTTGGAGGGGGCTGGGGAGAGCGGTGAAAGGCTTGTCCTTGGCCAGAGGCATCCTAGCACAGGCCTCAAGATTTTTTGCTGCATATTTCACTGCAGTGAATTGTTTTTCAGCTTTATTTCCTGCAGAAGCAAACTGTAGGCAAGTGTGCTACCTCGTCTGCCTGTGCATGAACGTGCAAATGCAATTTCATAATTAGGCATAGTGTTAACCCCCCCACACACACACCAAACAAACCATTCCATCAATATTGTCCAGTGTGGAAACTGAAAACAGTTCCCTTCCAGAGGAAGAGGCAGCTGGCTCAATTAATGGATTACATATTTCAAGTTTACAGCTACAGACTGCCTTCTCTAAAAACTGTCTTTGAAAGAGATGGAGCTTTAGGGAGTAGTCCTACAAGACAACGAGAAAATTGGATTCCAGCGTATTTTCTTCTCATTTTGCATTGGGTTGTTCTAAGCTAACATTTTAACATTTCATAAGAGGGTAAAACTTTGTGTTGCATATTAAGATGCTTTTAAAAATGAAAGCAGTATCACAGAGATGATACCACATGGCATGGATTATTTTATATATACATATTGATCACAGTAAACCGCTTTTTCTACCTCTGTTTTCATTTTCAGTGTTAAAACAGTTAAAGACTGAAGTGACTGTAATACACAAAGATTCTGAAGTTTAAATCATTCAGTGGCATTTCTTTTTTTAGGATTACGCAAGAATCAAAAGAGAGTATAGCTTTAAGTAAGACTCCTTGGAGCTGGTCAGCTGTCATTCATGCCTACAATTGTTTAAAGAAAAAAAGAGTTAAACATTCAGACAAGTTTTATTTTTCTTTTTCAAAACTTTATTAGGTAGACGTTACTAGATGACATTGTAAAACTCCTTGTGTGCAAGTGAACGAACTCTACAATATATGTCTTCCCACAATTCATTAAATCCACACCCCCCCCCCCCTTTTTCTTCATTAAACCCCCCCCCCCCCCCCCTTTCTGATTATTGATTTTAAGACAGGTGGAGGGCATTCAAATGCTACTTTACATTCTTCGATTTCATCACGGGGAAGCACTTTTTCCAGTCTGTTGGTAACAGAGGCTTGGGATATCAATCTAAGTGAAGGGAATGCCTTTAAAGGAAATGAAGTATGTAAGTTTTAACTTACGAACTTCACTCTCAATACAGACACCAGATTCATCGCAGAGTCTTTTAAATTAAAACTGCCTACCATGATCGTGATTGTATTTAGCAAAGTGAAGCAGTACAGAGACATACCTACTACTGAATACTAGTGAGGTAACGTTTTGAAAATAAAACTGTTAAAAAATTCACTTACTTTCAAAAGGTCCTGTCCAGCAGGACAAACACTGGCGGAACACCTTCCCTTGTATCCATGCATGTACATGTGCATATACAACCTGTGTCTACTATAGCTTTTTAAAGAACAGGATTTTAGTTATACATTCATCAGGACAAGTTTAAAAATCAGACATTACTATGGTAGATTCAAAAGAAGACTTCAGTGAACCGTCTCTAGACCTCCTAAATTAAAAGGCACTCTGAAGAGTGTCTTGCCCTGAAGAGCAAGAAATAATCCTTACAAAACATTGACACAAACTAAAGCAGCCACAAAGGTAGCACACTCAACAGTGATAACTGGTATACATTTAAAATGCCACCTTGAAGGTGGATTATTTGTAAAATATTGCCCAAGACTACCGAATATTATTGTCAAGTTATTACAGCATGAAGACCATTGTTGCAGTCATATGCAACAAAAAATATAGCCATCAGCTAAACACAAAAGAAAGACAATGGAAACACCTTATCAGCATTTTGGTTGTGTGCCTGCTGGTTGTAAGAATGTCATTTAACTTTTTAAAATAAACTTGTAAGATTGAAGAAGTATTTCATGTATACATGGTGCCTCCTATTCAGTGGGTTATAGAATGACTTAGTTAATGCCTAAACACTGGAGATAATACTGAAATAAAAGTTATCAAGAGATCTGCAAGAATGGTAATTCACTTACAATTTATTGCAGTATGGCTCTAAATTAAATTCCCTATCACCAAAAACTTCAGATATGTAAGCTGAACCCTGATTAAACAGTTGTGTGTGATGCTTCATGAAGAAGTAACACTGCAAGTGACAGCTATATTACTAATTAAGAACTCCCGGGGAAGAAAAAAAAAGCGCCACTCCTACAGTTCTGAAAAACTCACGAATTTCAGGAGAAAAGGTTCCAAGAGATACTCTTCTCATCTTCATTTCTCCCACTTTTCATTCCTTCCTTCCTTCACAAGTTCTTAGTGGAGGAAATTGAACACAGTAAAACCATTTTATGATCATGAATCTACAACAGACCTTCTAAGCATCATTCTTCATCTTACCTCCCCCCTTATTAACTCAATTTCCTTCTGATAAAACTACTGAAGTTATGAAACGGTAATTCAGTAACAACTTAAGTCCATATAATTCAAGATAATTTTAGAAAAATAGCTTATTCTTGGCACCTGACTTCCAATAGACGGACAAAAGTGGGAGCAACGTTAGTAAGAAAAAACAGGTCCTTCAGAAAATCTAGATCATAAAAGGTAAAATTCCACTGTCTTCTGGGAAAAGGAAGTAATCCCAGAAGAAATAAACCCTACAATGTCCATTTTGAAGCTACCTGAAGATGGTAAAATGAATAATACTTTTTCAGATCATACCTCCCACCATGCAATGAAAGGCTGGGCAGAGATCCCAGAGCTGCTCTATAAAGCTTGTTTGATGGTTTGGTCCACCAAGATACCCATCCCAGAGGAATTACCAACTTATACGTTAGTTCAAGTTGGATACCACTGAAATGCTGTAAAACTGCCTGCTCTATAAAGCTTGTTTGATGGTTTGGTCCACCAAGATACCCATCCCAGAGGAATTACCAACTTATACGTTAGTTCAAGTTGGATACCACTGAAATGCTGTTAAACTGCTCCTAGTCCCAACCCAGCTACAGTGCACCTCTGTGTGCCAGGCTCCTCATTGCTTCCATCTTCATGAATTAGTGCGGAACAGGGCCCGTTTGAGCCCTGGAGTTTGACGGTACGCATACCACAGGCTGTAGTCTAACCTAACTTCAGCTGAATTCTTTTCTCCAAAAAGTTGCATTTCTTTAAGTGGTTCAAAACTCCTAGCTGGTTATGCTGGAAGATCAAACTCATTCTGAAAACGCATGTAAGATGCGTTTCTGCAGAAGTCTGAAGGGAGATAGGGGGGTGCAGAGCAAGTTAAAAACCTCATAATTTTGATGATCTCATTTCTAAAATAGGCATGCCAAATTACTTTTACAATTCATAAGAAGATAACTTCTTCATTAACAGAACAGTTTTCAACTTTCTGAGCAAACCAGTATTGGTTACTTTGGCTTTACACATCTGTCTGTAGGAGTCTGCGGAAGAGAAATTCCCATATTGCTGTATGGAGGGGAACGAACACCTTTCATTTGTTTCAAGCAATAAGGCACTTACACATTTAAAATTTCTCAAATTATACAAAACACACTGAACACTAGAATTCAAGCATTGATTACATGGGCATTGCCTACCTCCAGTTTTTATAACTTCTTAGTCATCAAATAAATATACTATTGAAAGTTCTAATCACTGATGCATCTAGTTTGTGTACAGCCCAAAGGCGGAGTTAGAAACCGCTTTCTTAATGAATCCACAGTGTTTTGGCCAGCACTCTAGTTGTGCCAGAAGCCTGTATGCTAAAAATGATGTGGTCTACCCTGACCTCCTGCCATTCAAATTAACTCTATTTTAAAGGGAATTCTTCACCTTAGAATAAATGAGATGGGGACAGGGGAAGATTTCTCACTGAATTATCATGGAATTAAGATAAAGTTCAGCTTGGACAACCTCCTCAGAAACAGAGATCCTGTTTTCTTTTTCTCAGCACCTATTACTCTCATCTCTACCATAGTCAAAAGAATTAAGAAATACCTTTACAAAGTTATTTGGACTCAGATGGTTAGTTATGTAACAAAGGCGACTGTGCTGTTTAATTACATTTTAAAAAATGCAAAAGTAAAAGTCCTGAAGAAAAACATATTTCAGCATTTTGCATTTAAGTAATTTAAATACAACAGAATTAATCTTTTGCTGGTACAGCTCAGCAAAACATTACTGAAATGATTTATGAGATCTTTTCCAGGTCCAATTCAATTTTCAGCAATTTTCACGAGTCAGTTTCAAATTATGAAGTTTGGAAGGAAAAGGAGAGCATTAGAAATAAACTGTATAACAAATGGCAATACGGTAAACATTTCATTATACGGTAAACAGTGGAATGGAAATCTACCCCCGTCCTTCCAATTTCTGGACATGAAGCATCAGAATGTAAATTGATATGAAGAACTCTTGAGAGCATTTTTTATGCAAAAAGATAGTCCATCACTGAAGACTGAAGCCATCTGCTTTCCCAGAGCTTGCATAAGGCATGAAAATGTTTCTTGACTGCATCAGCATTTTTACAGGACAGGTTTAAAATATCTGAACAGCTTGTTTGCATTCTGTAAGTAATTTTCCTTCTAAAAATGAGGTAAATGTGGCATCATATTAGTAATGTCAAGCTCACTGACAGCAGGTTAAAATTTCAACAATACTGTTTTCAGTCTGACTATTTTCAAGAAGATAAACACTGAATGGGATTAGCATGCAACTGTATGCAAAATCCATGCTTATGCTAAATGTATCAAATAGTTTTACTCAACAGATTTCTCCTCTTCTGACTTTGATCCATCCAACACACTTCAGATTAGTTTTTCAAGTTTTAATAAACCAAATAAGCTCTGAAAAGTTTTCTTTTCCACAATATGCATTTTTTAACTAATTGCTATTGTAACTACTTTCTTAAAAAAACCCCAGACATCTATTTAGAAATAAACAGCTGGAATTATGCCTAGAAACTTACATACTTATTTTTTACTAGGGAGTAAGTAATTAAAGCTTATTACACATTTTTACCTTTGAAATGAGAGCATGCACTCTAATATCAGTTTTCGTTTCCCTACCCTACAGTATTTCACTGTCAGGTTAAAAGGAGCATCAGTGATTAATTGCCTAATATGAGCACTCCATTCCTTAGTGGAGAGAGAACGTATAGATCCTGAGCCCTTACGCACAGTATGATATGGAAGAATCAGCCAGGAAGCTACAGTCCTGTGTAACGGCAACAAGCTGCATTTGTTTTATTATGAAAAAAGTTTGGGGGTATTGTGTTATAGCTGGAGCAGTACTTTAAGTCAAAACACTGCTAGTCTTGCAGCTGAATCAAGGCTCAGCCAGGTTTTCATAATATATCAGCAACTTAACTATTTAATTGTCGTGTGCCCTCTTTTTCAAGTTTGCGTGTTATGTCCGAAAAATACTGAACAGCTGTAGTTCCAATTCTTACACTGTACCAGTATCTGTTACACTGAAGAAAGCTGAATGTAAGACGTGTTATTTAACACTGTCTATGGATGTTGTTTCTAATGTTGTTGGTGACTCAAAACATTAAGGAGGTCTCTATTATATTAAAAGCTAGTATCTCTTCCCCTGACAATTTGCTTTAATAAGAATGTCATTTGCAAATTCTTCCCTACTCTGCCCTCTCCTGCACTTACTAAACAGCACTAGTACCACTCCGCGAGTGAGATGACTGGCTCCACAGTTGTTTGCTGTTCCGAAGTGAACCAGATTTTTAAGTTGCTGCACAGTGGCTGTCAACACGCTTCCAGATATTTTTATCATGGTATTTGGGGCCAAATTCTGTGCTGGCATAAAAATGGGTACAACCTCTCTGGTTTGATAGGGCTATGACTGACATCAGGAATGGAGCTGACCCATTGCAACTATAAGGCTGCAAAATTAAAAGAAACTAAGAAATTATCTCTCCAATAGTCTCCTCAGGTAGGATTCTCTCCATTAGCAAAACTGGATTTATATATATATTTATAAAAGCAACAGTAATCCATGGTTCTTATCCACAACTTGGACCTATGCAATTATCATACCACGAATTATGAACGATGCAAGGTTTGCTCAAGGAACAAAAGACTACAACTAAATTTTAAAGAACTCAAGAGTCCACATAGCAAACTATTTGGCCATTGAATACAAAACAGTTTCTCAGATCTAACTGGCAACAGAAACCATTCAATCACTGGTGAATTTGTATCCTCTGCCAGAATTACTGTCCTACTTACAAGCCATTTAACATCACAGAAGCTATGGCAGTCTTTGGAAGAGCAGAAAGCCCCTTGGCTAAAGAGAATACCTGACAGTGATTCAAAATGCCTTCTAGTTAAGTTGGCAATAGTCCCTGCAAATGAGTATTTTTAGTAAAGTAAAACTTCACATTGATCAAACTCTCAGAACCAATAAATAGATGTAAATTAAAAAAACTCCTATCATACTAGGAAGAGTTATGAAGTCAGTGTTAGTAAGATCAAAACCAAACACAAAATCCTCCCTTAGTTACACATTTGCACTGCTCCTAAGGAAGATAATAGATCACTCAAAGTGCACTGTATTTTAATGACATTGGAAAGATACGAATCACAGAATCATTAAGGTTGGAAAGGACCTTCGAGATCATCAAGTCCAACTGAAGAAGATGCTGTTTGTTATAGGGGTAGTGAGAACTGAAGGCTAACAGACTTTCTTGTACGGCACTAAAACTGACGGGTCAGCTACAACATGAGGCTACTCAGAATTAAACTTCTGCCTCTCACTTGTATTCCTACTCAGCTTCTTATTGTCCCTGGCTAATAGCCTGACACAAGGAAAAGCACAATTATTTTCCAGTCAGAAGCTCCTGGAGAAGCTCTGCAAATATAGCCACCTATGCCCTGAGAGGCTGCCGTAGTCAGAAACATCCTGCCACTGAGATGGCTGAGCAGCCCCGAAACTCAGCCCAATTAATGAAATACAACTAATTACTCTTGGTGGAGAAAGGGAGAGCGGCCCCGTCCGGACCAGCGTGCCCAGCCAGCCCTCCCCTGCAGGAGCAGGGCTGGGCACACGCAGCCCCGACGGCGCGCCCGTGAGGTGGCCTGAGCGCCGGCAAACCGATTTCCAGCCAAGCTAGAAACAGAAGGCTAGTGTAGAATGGATTTAGGCATTTCCTCGTCGAAATACAGGTATTGGTGAGCAACAACTTCTCACAAGGATAAATAATCTTAAACGCTAAATGTGGTAAATTTAATCCCGATGGACTCCATTGCCATTGAGTGGCGATCCCAATGATCAGCATTACCACAGCATGAAATCTGCCTTAGCAGGTTAATTCCGCTGCCTGATGATTTCTGCTAGTAAGATGGAGTAGAACAGTCTGATGGTTTCTTTAGAGTACAGTTACAAAAACCAAAACATGTTTACATAATAAAAGACAAACATTTTTGAATTTCCTTAGAAAGTTCATTCCATTTCTTTCAAACCAATAAATTAATGTTTGTAAAACAGATGACATGACTTTAATGTATATGATTTCTTATGATATGAGGAGAGCTGTTTAAAAGCTAACATTTTATTGAATGAAGTTTTCTACTACTTTTCATTATTTGTTGCTTATGTTAAATTATATTGATGAAAAATTTTATTCAAGTGGGAACATTTTTATATGTATGGAAAAAGACTTCCATATTCCTACTCTGCATGGCTCTTGAAATTTTTTCCTGTTCTACAGAAAAGCAACAGCAAATATTGTTGTCATTCCTATTTTTTTACCTACAGAGAAAGCAAGATTAGACTCTCTCACCTTGATAAGGTCAAAGATGCCTCATTTTGCTATGTGTAGAAAACAAAGAACCATTTCCCTTTGGTTTAATCTGTTCCAATAAAATGGTCTAGATGAAATGATAATGTAGGAGTTGAGATGTGTTCCTCTCCCCCACCCACAATGACATGCTTTCTGCATATAAAGAAGTGCAGATCTACTATCTTCCCTTTTATGCTCTTTACTGTAGTATCTTAATTTCAGACCTTACTAAACTGCCATTGGAAACAAAACAGCAAACACTGTGTCTGTTTTCACTCTGCCATGACTGTAAGAGTATCTCACATATTTATAAAGAACCAGGAGAAGAAAGGAAATTAATCCACTGTATATTTAATTACACATAATCTCAAGTACTAAAATATTCTCAAGTGGAACAGTTGGACACCGTATTACAGACTGCATTGCAAACCCAAATCTATCTATCTATATCTCACTCTGAGGTCTGAAGGTTTTTCTAAATAATACAAAAATATCTTCATTATTTGACATTTAAAGAAAGGAATAAAAATCCCTGAGTAAGACAAAGACAACTGATATGTATAGCCTCAGAAAACACACTCAAAACCAAGACCAATTTTAAGGCAGCTTCCAACCTCAGACAGTACACAAATAGAAAACTGATGTGTCACAGAAGAAGAAATCCAATTAACGGGTGGATTTGCATTGACAATAGGCTTTAAATCTTACTTCTAAATGTCACTGCTGCCCTGCTTAATTTGCAAATCGTAGAAAGTTACTTTTTCTACCGTTGGGACAACAGGGTCAATATGGCCTTAAATTCAAATCGAAATACCAAGTACCGTTGACTGCTATGGTGTGCTTGCACACACAGTTTCAACAAGAAAAAAAAAAAAACAACAAGAAAACAAAACCAGAAGCTGACAGAAAACAAGCATACTAGCCAACTGTGGTAGGCTGATATTTGTATTTCCAGGTAAACAAAATTCATCAGTTTCTTCCACTGAGGCTTTGAAGTCAGAGGGAGTATAACAGTATTATATTGGTGGGACAGAATACTATTTACTTAAAAATTACAACTAGATTCAGATTTAATAATGATTTTTAAAGAAAGCGGTGCAAAGTACATCCTCTCAAATGATATGCTATTTGCGGGCCTAAATTTTGAAGTCTGTAGACTCTTTAGGACATTGCCCATCTCCCTGCTTCCCCCTCTGCTCATATCTATATATATATACACACACACACGCAAGTGCGTGTGTGTATATATATATATATGTATCTTCAAACACACACACTGGGGAAAAAAAAAGTACCTTCACAGTACAAATCCAATCTTCTTTTCTTTAAGATCAGCTTGTATTTTTAAAGTATAAAGTTATTTCTCTTATTTGGTTCCTTTCCTTATTGTTTCAGTGTTCTGCTTACACAAATTTATTTTATTCTTTTTTTTTTTCATTTAAGTTATATTTGTATGATAAATTTGGATTATAACTCAAAGTGAAAAAATACTCAGCTGCTGATTCCTAACGCTGAATTATGTTGCTCTTGTGGTGATGTGCTGAGAAAGAGGTCTGGTAGCAAACAGCGGTACTCTTAAGTTAGGAAAAAAGAGCAAGGATAGATATTCTCTTCAGAGCTGTAACGTGCCAGGAAGCAAAAAAAAAAAAAAAAAAAAAAGGAAACACAGAAGAATGAAATGGTCTCCTAAGAATTCATGACTCCTCCCCTTACCCCAAATTCACAGATTTTCCTCATGAGACAATCAGTGGATGCTCCAAGACTTATATAGCCCTCTTAAAACAAATAAAACGTGCTATTTAGGTTATAAATTCATCAAGTCAGTCTTCACACAACTAGTGTGTAGCACATATAATATATGCCAAGTCAGAACAGAAGAACATGTTTTCAGCTTCCCTGCAAATACACTTCAGGGATATCTTGGGACAGAACAGGACACTGACACTTCTTGTTATCTGAATCCTTCAAATTTTTTCTGTACTGGGAGAGTTTCAAAATGCTGTACTCCAATAAATCTGTCGCCCCCCCTCCCTCCCAATCAATATTGATAGGCTTTCATAAATTAAATACTGAACTGAAACCAATCAGCATATCTGGACGCGTCACGGAGCTTCAATACTAAGGATATTTCTCCCTGAGGCACTGCAGCGCGGCGGTGGCAACTACAGTCTTGCCCGCTAGCAGGACTCCGAAGATAACCAGCTGTCGTGCTCTGGCATGTGACGGGGTTCTGGTATGCTGAACAGAATGCTGTGTGATGGAAGTTATTTACAGAAGTAGTTTTTAATACCAAAAGTAGTATGCTCAGTATACAGTAAGAGTCCAAACACTTCTAAGCATTTCCCCCTTAAAGGCCGACACTGAAGTTAAAGGGAGCACGTGTTAGCAGTTAAATGCTTTCTTCACAGGCCAAATCGGTAGTAGAGTTGTGGCTACAATACAGACTTTGATTGTCTAGTTCAGAAACTTAAGACTCAAAAACCCTCTTCAAAGTAATAGTTAAAAAAACCCCGAAACCCAAGACATTTAAAAAGCAGCAGTCAGGGGGCCCATCTTGTTCAGAGTGCACCAGAGCAAAGAGGCTTTCTGGTCTGCAGTAGTGTTTTCGGCTGAGGGAAGACGGCAGGAGATCCCCCATTCTTCTTCCAGGGCGGTGGCTTTGATGCTGTTCCCAGCACTGTATTGCTCTGCTGCACAAAGCACGAAGAGCCCTTGCAGGACCAGCTCAGTTCAGGTGAGTAAGGTCCATCCTTACCAGGGCATACCTGTCCGTGACCTTTTCCTCTGCTTTTTACAAAGGCAATAGATGGGAAACACAAATAAACCTGCCAAAAGAAGAAAGTAAGAAGAAAACCGTAATTAAATGCAATCTTTTGTGCATTTAATTAAAAAATACTTTACAACAAATTCCCGCCAACCCTACTCCCTTCTCTGAAAAATATAAGATACAAACTTAAAACTTTTAAAAGCACTGTGGCAATCCTTAGATCTAAGTCCAAGGCTGATTTGACTAAACTAGTTTTCAAGCAGTTTCACATGTAATAGAGGCAGCACGTTATAGCTTTATTTTTTTTTTTAATATTATTTATTTTTCGAAACATCCTCATCTATTGTGAAGTAATACTTATCCTTGCTTGGGCAGTGGACTATTTATTCTTAAAAGTCTTTTGAGAGAAAGGAAGCTGTAAAAGGCAAAATAAATCAATCAGGTTTATTCAAGTGAAAAACAGTTTGTCATAAGAGGTACTCTTTCAAACCCAAATGAGAAGCATCTCCCACTTTCCCTTGCCACCAGCTGACTGAAACGGCGGAAGATTTCCTTTTCAGATACCACTACAGTAACAACATATAACAAGAGATGACTACAGTCACCAGGGTCCTTGCTTTCCTCAGTAGCCTTGTAAATGGTGTAAAACAGTTTTCAGCTATGATATTAAGATTACTCTAACAGTTGTGTTGGCAATAAATATTGATGTAATTACCTCAAACCCAAAACTTTCCTATAAATAATCACTGTTTTTGGAACTGCTAATACTGTTCTTCGTGATCATATCTTATCTAGCCATACCTAGGATGGGATTTCAGTGGCATACTGGGTATTATTGCTATTATTCCTGTTATATTACTGCAAAACCCTCTGAATGTAAGCTAAAGAGTGTTTTTTTCCCAGCACAGATTATACCAGATTGCTAAGCAAAATAAGCTTTACTGGCATTAAGTCGTCTTTACTACCTATGTTTTTGGCATAAAAATGCCACTAAAAAGAATAAATATTTACACATATATATGTCTAAAAAACTATCTTCAGTGAATCCAAGTCAGAATATTGATACAGGACAAATACATGTATTCTTAGCCTAAATATTGAAATTAATAGCAATATTCCTTATTTGGCCAGATGTAGTCTAGAACAGCTGTAATGATATTTTGGTTATATGCTGATTGGTTAGGTACAATCCTCTTATATTTTGGCTTTATTATATCAAAATAAAGGTGCCACATCCCAACATGACTCAGGGCTAGGCATACAATGCAAATTTTCAATGCAGTAAGTTTGCTGAAGAATTTTGAAGCAGCATGATCCCCAACTGATGTATTGCTGCCAACATAAATAGTGGACATGCACTTACATGAGCAAAATTATACATTTATCATGACAGCTTACTTCATTTCTGCGGGAGAATTCAGTTAAGCCAGGGAAAGAGCAGATTTGCTAGAATAACTACATCCACGTTAACACAACCACATTAACAGAGCTTTGATACTTTATCAAGCAAGTTCACAGTACCATCTTTTGTGATAGAATCCAATTTGGCAGCCTACGCACTGAATCAGATTTTGAGATTCACTCATCCCAATTTGCTACTTCGTTGTTGTTGCTGTTGCATCTTCAAGCTGGAGGGCTCTTGGGAATATGCTTAGTGCCCCAAAAATCTTGTCATGCACGTGGCCAGGATCTTAGAATTGTGATCGCAGAATCACTGGGGTGATGAAAGGGAGGGTCCAAGTCAGCCAGCCCCCAGGACTATGTTTAAATTACTCTGGCCTTTTTGGTTCAGAAAACAAAATAATTGGGAAAATATAAAGCTATGTCCTGGTTTCAGCCAGGACAGAGAGCTGGTTTTCTTCACAGAAGCTGGTGTGAGGCTGTGTTTTGGATTTGGAATGAGAAACTGTTGATAACGTGCTGATGTTTTGGGTTGTTGCTGAGCAGTCAAGGACAGTCCAGCTTCTTGCGCCGGCCTGCAGCGAGCAGGCTGGGGGTGCCCGGGGAGCTGGGAGGGGACAGCTGGCCCAGGCTGGCCAAAGGGATATTACATATCATACCATGTCATGCCCAGTACATAAACTGGAGTTGGCCGGGGGGGCGGGAATCGCTGCTTGGGGATGGGCTATTGATCACCAGGTGGTGAGCAATCGCTGTATTGGGCATCACTTGTTCTTGTACATTGATTTATCGGTATCATTATTGTTGTTATCATTGCTGTTTCCTTCTCTCTTGCTGTCCTATTAAACTGTTTTTATCTCAACCCACGAGTTTTTTCCTAATTCTGTCCCCCATGCCAGTGGGGGAGGGGGAAGCGAGCGAGCGGCTGCGTGGTGCTTAGCTGCCGGCTGGGGCTAAACCATGACAAGCTAACAGGCATAAAATACAAGTAAGAAAAAAAAAAAGCTTCTAAAGACAAATTTTTTTGAAAAAAGTCATCTAGTTGAAGCTGACCCTGCTCACTGCAGGGGGGTTGGAGTAGATGACCTCTCAATGTCCCTTCCAACCCAAAGATTCTATGATTTATAGTAAAACAGTATCTATGAAATTTGTACTTTGTGTCCTTCTCTGAGATGAAAATGAGATGTCATACAGTAAGTCACTGCAAAAATCAGATTTAGACTTATTCACATATGTAACTCTTACCTATTACAACAGCTATTGCTCCCAGTGCCAGTCCCAGAACCAGTATTAGGGGTGTAATGAGTAGTTTTCCAGCTGAAATGCAAAATTCATTAACAATTCAAAGTAGGCATTTTATTTTTCACTCTCCAATCATCCATAAATATTTTGATACCAGACTCCCAAAAGCTGGTTCATTTTTTTAATACTTTACCAGGATTCTGTAAATTCATCCTACAGATCCAACTAGGAGCTATCACCACTCAGCCAGCTCCCTGCACACATTTCTCTCTGCTCTCTTCACCCACCACAACTCTCTATGCACAGCTCATTTTGTACATTAACAGTTAGCTTGCATTTACTTGTTTCCATTCTGAAATCCTTCGAGCATCGACAGGAACGTGATAGCTATAAAGCTACTATCATTTGGCTTCTCCGGAATCCTACCGCACAGCAACCACCCTGGAAAGACGCCAACCAAACCAGCATCTTTGAGAGTTTAGGTTAGCTCAAGGTGATCAGACTGCCACCTCTAAATATGCCTCTGCTCGCTTTAAAAGGCAATGGTGAAGTCCTCATGTACAGTTGCAATTTAGGTCTAAATCAAACCACAGTCAAGTCTATTTTGGATCAACATTTAAAAGGGCACATTGCTGCTCTTACATAAGGCAGCGAGGTTGTACAGCACACCAGCTAGCACATAAGACTAAGAACAAACAAAGCATGCTCATGTTCTTTACTTCTGATGAGTTCATGATACGTAGAAATGGGTGGAGGGAAGGTGCAGCTCCTTCTGAAACACTGAAGTTGAAACTGAGCTTTGAATCCAAGTTATCTTTCTTGTGTTGCCTGCTTTCAACTGAATGGCAGAATCTCCCTGGCTGTGCTGCTGAGCAGTTGGATCAAAGATGTCACTCATCTCAGCTGTTTGAAAATGCAGTAGGGCAGGCGTTTTTACTGATACACCAGCAGCCTGATCAGGGATTTGAAATTAGGCAATTCTCTAAGTTAAGCACGTGTTTGAAAGACCACCTCTAGAAAGGGAGTAAAAGTGAGTTCGTTACCACTCTCCTCCCTGCCCTTCCTTCTCTCAAGTCACTTGTATAAGATTTCAGTAAATGGATTACTTCATTCAATAATGATGTAAAACTCTCCATAACCTGAGACACTAATTTGGGCAGTCTGAAGGAAAAATGAGATATTTTGGAAATATTTACAGCAGTTAAATGAATTGGTCCTTTGCATGCTCTGTTTTGATAGCTTTGAAATCTCATAGGAGTGTTACGGGTGGGAAACATTAATTCCTAGAAGAAAAAAAATTGGCAAATATTATTGGTATTACTCTAGTTACTAGGTATCCTAATGGTAGACCTTCTTGGGACTCCACTGCGCTGCATTCTATACCCACAGAAGCTGTCAAATAAATTACTCGAGTGTAGACAGGAGAAGGAATGTAGAGTGATGGAAGACCACAAGAAAACTCAAAAAATGAACGATTAAAAACATTTAAAAACATTACCAGAGCCTTTAACAATTGCAAAGTAAAGTGTTTAACAGATTAAGGTATGAACTCTCTTCACTTTATTAATAACCATGTAATTAGAATGTTAGAAAATTATGACTATTGGTACCAAAATTATTAAAAATTTAAACCGCTGAACTGTTGACTAAGCACACAGAAACAGAGTCTGCAGAAAGGGCTAAGTTAGCTTTCGACTGGAGTAGTTTCTCTGCAGACACAAAGAACAGTTCCTAAACTAATTCAATTTAAGAACTTGTTCACTTGTATTTCACAAACTAACTCAGAGCTGAGATAAAGCATGAGTGAGTGTCTTTTTCCTTCTGCCTGTGAACATGAAGTTACGAGTATTGTGTAGGTCCAAGATCTCATAGAATAAAAGGACCTTTCATCATCATGGGGCAACATCTTCTTTTGGTTATCAATGCATTCTTTCTAAAGGTTAAACTTTAAAACAGTTTAAATTTTAAAACCAAAACAAAATACCTTTTCTCCTTACGTATCTACCACATTTCAAGCCTTTATCTTTCTTTACCTTTGTAAACTAAAATTAAGGAACAAGTTAACATGAGGTCAACAAGACTTGCAGAAGTTACCATCAGTAAGAGTACAAGCAGCAACAACCACTGTAAAGCAGCAGATATGTACCTTTTACTCCAATCATTTTTATCAGCATTGTATGAAACAATTATAAAATGCTCCATTTTACACATCTGAATTGAACATTACTTTATAAGCAAATTCTGCTCCCAGTTTATTTTCTTTTCCTTGTGGTTTTTATTACCTTTAAAAAAACATTGGTTTATGAAGAAAAGTGTGTTTGAATTTATGCTGCCATAAATGCTTTTCCCTTATTTTTATTAAAGAACAGTTTGTGACTGTAAGCACAAACATTTGCTTCTCAGCAGAAACCATGAGAGCATGCCAGCCTGCCATGAAGTGTTCTTTCCTTTCCACACACCCCACCCACCCAGATTTGGTAGAAACAAGCCAGAGAACCTTGACTATGAAATCACATTTGCTCTCCATAGCAAGAGACTAAAATAAAAAGTCACAGAAGAAAATTTATCTAGCAACACCTTAGACTGACTCTACCACTGACAGCCAACATAATGTCCTCTTAATTTCCACTACTTAACTAAGTAGCAGAGGCATTTTACTACAGGAAAACCAACCTTTATTTTTTGCTACATGCTACTTAAATATAGAGACTATGCTTCTAATGGCCTATTTCTCTCCCACCATCTCCTCTTTCTAATGTCTTCTGCTGATTCTCAGACCATACAGTAACACGTGCTGATAATGCTCCATTCTTGCCTGATAAAGCCTTTGTGTATTTACATTTACAGTTCTAGCTACCAGGACGCCCCTGAGCCGAGGTGTGATCCCTAACTGGAATTAAACATTTCTCCATTTTCAACTTCATCTTAAATAATGATGAAAGGAAGCTTCATTTCAAAACAAAGCAACAAAAAAAATACTATCAAAGATCATGACAAAGAGGAATCTGATGGAGGGTCTATAAAAGAAAGATATGAGAGGATAAACAAGCTATTATTGTTTTATCATAAATTTGAGTAAACAAGTAACCAATGAAATTATCAGCAATCTATTAAAAAAAAACCCACACAAACACACAACAGAAGGGTGGAAGTACTTTCTCTACACAATATAGTGAAACCCTATAGCCTCTACTAAAGATAATGTGGAAGCCGAAAGTATAAATAATTTAAGAACTCTGTAATTTGGTGAAGGATACATCTACTGATAGTTATTAAGAAAAGGTTCAGATACAAACCTTAACTATGGAAGTGTGTAAAACCATGACTACTTGGCAATTAATTTGGGATTTTTTTTTTTTATACACACACCCCCCCAATTTTACATTTGCCCAATTTGTACCGATCAGTTCTGCTGAAGGCTTACAAGAATAGCAGATTTTGTCAAATTTCCACCATTCAAGATGCCAGAATCCGTAAAGTGAACTGACACTGCATCACAGTTTGGGATTATACCAACTCAAAAGAAAAATGTGAGGTGATACAACCTTACAACAACATAATGCCTTCTTAAAAAAGTGCATGTGCATCCAACACGTGCGCCTGTGTGGAAAAAAGTTAAAATAAATAAATACATAAATAAATCACGATTGGCTCACATATGTCAATCATAGCCAAAATATAATCCAATGGAGGAAGAATAGTGAGCTGAATTCCTGAATCCTAATCTGATGTAAATTGTTTAAACGTTCATTTTTTTATTTTCTAGCCTGGATTCTGTTAGGCCTCTGGAGTGTTTTGGTAGTTATTCATACATTGTACCAGGCTCAATACTAAAATACAGACCTCTGGAGATGACTGAGGGATTTAGTCATGGGTACCAATGCAGAATTCTTTGAATCATTGTCACCTTGGGTGTTAAGCTATTGTAAAAATGAGGGCAATTACTACATGTGCTGGCAGGTTCAGCTAGCTCTGTCTCTATTCAAATGATGACCACTCCTGTGGAAAATAACACCGTATGACAGTACTAGTCCTGGAAAGAAATTTTTAACAGAAAACCCTAAGCTGAGGCTTTAAGCTTTGCTAATCTTTCTCAGTTTACTAATTAAAGCAAACCACAAATACACTTGCAAACATGAAATGAAAGTAAAATATCTTATACCTTCTCTATGCATGTTTTTATGAATATGAATACATCCATCTTCACTACCAAACTTTAACTGATATATGCACTTCCACATTTCTTCATTGCCTCCAAGTCACTGCAAATAAAATAATTTTCTTTCTTACTAGTAAAAGCTGTTTCTTTTTAAAAAGAAAAGGTTGTATATTATTGTTTCCTAAAGAAAATAAACAGGGAAAATAGAAAATAATTTTAATAGTAATTATGCACACGCAGTACATGCATCTGCATTTTGGACTTTGTATGTGGCATTAAAACATGCCAACAGCTCTTCTGAAACCTTACTTCGAACCAGTCCTTGAAATTTAAGCTTAAATTTATTCATGAACAGTTTATACCCGTGTGCTCTAGTGACAGCATTGTCTTTAATCTAGACTAGATCTTCTCACATGTTGGAATTTATCTCTACAAAATGTATTGGAGTAGGCACAACCAATAATTTTTAATTTTTATCCACTTTCCTATTTATTTCCATATGTTTAATTCACCTCTCAAAGTTTCTTCTAAAGCCTTGCAAGTTCCAGAGGTCAAACTAATGGGCTGGGATGACTTACTGTCATTTGTTAAACAAGCATTCCAGGTTTGTGAGTCTCCCACAACTTTGCAGATCAGCAAGATCGGCATTCTTATCACCAGGCCTCTGAGTGTGTGTGCCAACTCCTGCGTTACTCTAAAATGGAGATCACCTAGTTTTCTTACGGGAGCTTGTTTGGTTCGGGAGTACTGTTTTCACCGCAGGTCTGCTGACTGCAATTTCTACACATTCAGTCTCTTACCTTTACCTCTACATTCAACATCACCAACTGATAGGCTCAAAGCATCTCCTCATCCTAGGTGAATTCCAAGTCACCTCCTATTTCTATGCCTTAATTCAAAGTACCAAAGGTCCTATTTTCCTTAATAAGGCCCCTGTTTTTTGACGCCCAATACAACCATTCCCTATAATGTTATAGATAGCTTTACATGCTGTAAACTCACTACGACGACTGAAGTTAATCCATATGCAAGATATGTCGTAAGGTAACAATTATTTTGTTATCTATTTTTCTTGTGCTTCCATAGGTTGAGACAGGTATACACCTGCCTGAAAAGCAAGTTAGGAATGTTCTGTTGTGTTTTTTTTTTTTTTTTTAAATAAAAAGAAAAGTCAAGCTTTTGGCATTAGATTCCTGTGAGATAAATTAATGCATATAGTTGTATTTTTTTTTAAGCTGGATTTTACCTGAACCAAAGCTAGCAGTTAAAAGACAATTGTCCTCCTATTTAAACAGGCTAACCTGAGTAGTTTGGTTTTTCAAAACCAGGTCACGCTCAAATCCAAACAACGCTTTGTTCAAACAAATCCTTGACACAGAAATTCATTGAAAAAAGGCTCCTGCTATGGTCCATTTCTCCTATATGGTTTTAGGATAATGATCATAACCAGCAACACGCATATTGACAATATTTTTGCAGTTTGCGTATATATTATTAAAAAGGGTTAGAAAACAACCTATCAGAGGAGGACACAATACGTACTCACACACAGTCCAGGGAACGCAAATGCTATATATTTAAATATATTTAATAAACCACCTCTTACGTAACTAAAACAGCAGGCTGCCCATCCTATACTTTAAACCAATAGTTTTTATTTAAGTCTTATTGCACCCCCCCCAATCACCTCGTTGTGGAGCTCTCCACAAGGAACATTTACCCACTCACCACAGACAGAGCCTCGCACTAATCTCCTTAAATGTGGTCTCTCGGGGAGGTAGCGGTATTTGCATCCAAAGATACTGAGGTTTGAGGTGTGATCTCCGAAGAACCGGAGCTGGCGGTATCTCTCCCCACAACGGTAACAGAAGTTAGTGTTACACTGTGAACAGGTCATGTGGTCACACCCTTCTGTTCTTTGGATGTGGATCTGTATAAGCAGCAGCAGGAAAGAAAAAAAAAAAGATTATTTTTCCCCTCCTCCCTAAGCACAGGGAAGTAGGCACCAGCCCGTGCAGTCCACGCATCGGATGGAAAGACATCGCAAGCAAGCTCCTGCTTAACTCGGGCACTGATTAATACTGCAGTCAACCTAAGGCAATAATGGTTTTCTAAGGCATGTTTCAGAGCATCAGCTACAGTTGTTTCCAGATTTCCATACAGAATTTCCTGTATAATCCTCCTTCGTTTGAACACTCTTTGTACCAGATGAGAATCTGAGTGATCCTTGCCCTTACTGATAACTTGTTTTTATTACTTAAGTAGACACATTAGCACCAACCTTTATTAAAAATAAAAGCAGCACAGTAACTATAGTTGTGAATCGTGCTTGACCCCTCCATGAATGGGCTTCCCTTTTACACCACCTGTGGCCCCACTCCTTCTCCCATTACCATCACAAATTGATTTGGCATTTTACAATAAACACCAGAGTATGGGATTTTTTTTTTTTTTGTGGTAAAAAAAAAAGAAAGACTCCACAAACAATACAGAAGATTTACGCCAAGCTTTCACAATGCCCACAGTACAGCATGAAGCTGGGCTGCCTAAATTCTACATCCATCTTTCTGCTGATTGCCTGCATCAAGAGCTCCACTCCCGTACCTCCATGTACTCTTTTGCAAGACTTACCTACTTTGCACAGGTCTCAGTTTAGTTAATAGTTCTGAGAGTCTTAGAAGAAACGGTAGTCCTGGGGCTGAGTATTTCACTAAATCAATTATGATTACACAGCTACTTCTAAATTTTGCCAACTAAAAGTATAGCTAACGGGGTGGTAAACACACACTCTTCCATGCTCCACAGTGGAATGGCAGATGTAACTATCTAATAAAAATTGAGCTTGGAAGTGACCCTCGGAGGTCATCTATTTTAACCCCTAGCTCCAAGCTGGGCTAACTTCAAAGTCGGTTCAGGTTGCTCCAGGTCTCATCCCACCAGATTTTAAAAGTTTCCAAGTATGGGTATGTCACAGTCTCTTTGAGCGACCTGTCCCATGCTTCGCCACCCCCTCGGGAATATTTTTTCCCTTACATCCAGTTAGAATTTTATTTGCTGAAACTTGTGACAGATGAATGAATGCCTCTTGAAATTCTCATCCATATGTACGTGTATTTATTTTGCAGGGAAGTACAGGTAAAGACAAGGCATCATTACTCAGTGGCCCTGCAAGCACCAGAGATGGCTGAAAGCTCAGGTACAGCTGAAGCCTCTCACCTCAAGAGAGGCTTCTGACTCCTGAGGTATCTGACACTCCTGAGAAGGGTCAAGTGTGTTTGTTCTCTGGTGCTGATCAAGATTAATCTGTGATCTGAGAAATCTCGCTCACCCAAACAGCTGCAGAAACTGGCACTTTATACATGGAACAAAGTGATGTTTTCCACCAGCAATATTCTGGTAAAAGATTCCAGGGCAGATGTAGTTAGCAGTAATTCCAGGTACACCTGCCAACATCCTTGTGCCAACAGTACTGATCTCAGAATTTGTATTTCTAAACTTTCAAATGCTTCTTTCACACCTAAGAGGGGAAAGACATTCACAAGAGAGAGGACTGGGCTATAAAAACATTACTTTCTACTGGGCAAGTATACCGGTGGACTTGCATTCATCTCATAGAAGGGATACAAATAGACTGACCAATTACCCCTTCTACCATGAGGAAGTCTGCTGTATGACAGGTGCCCTGTTTTCCAGAAGCACCTGAAAAAATACCATTGCTGATGAGCTTTATCACAGAATCATTAAGGTTGGGAAAGACCTTTAAGATCATCAAGTCTAACCACCAACCCAACACCACCATGCCCACTAAACCATATCCTGAAGTGCCATGTCTACATGTTTTTTTGAACACTTCCAGTGATGGTGACTCCACCACCTTCCTGGGCAGCCTGTTCCAATGTGTGACCACTTGACTTCATGGTGACTTGTAAGTCACTTGACTTCAAAACTTTGCTTGCAATCAGTGCTTAAACGTGAAAGTGGAAAGAAAAGTCTACCCAATATTGTACCAACTTAAGCATAACTTCTGAAGTTATACACTATTTTCTTCTAAAAGAGATACTGTCAATTTGACTTTTGCTTTTACTTTTCAGGTTTTATATGTTTATCCTACTTATGGAGCCATAGTTCATTTAGCTTAGTTCCTGGGACATTAACTTGAACTGTAATTAAAGAATTTTAATAGTGACTTAATGTATATTAACAAATTAACTTTAAAATTTAATTCCAATTAGTTTTTCAGGGAACTGAAATTCAGACAGTAACTATACAGAATTTTGTCATTTCTGAGGTACCTTTCCTTATCTGCTGATTCAGTGACGTACCTCCATCTTAAAAATTTAAATAAGGGAATGAGATCTTATGACACTAATGAGAATTAACTGGTTGCTTTCTTTTCTTTTTGAATCAAGACTGCTGAATTTTCCTTCCTCTTTTTTCTCAATTTACCAACCCAATCTATTAAGTTACAATCAAACAAAAAAAAAAAAAAAAAAAAGCCTATAAAAACCCTAGATGCAAACCAAAACCAATTCACATTTCAAAAACAAATTAATTTTCTTTGATAGTAAGAACTTTAAGGAGCTACTGGCAATAGCTTTAGACATTCTATCATCAACATCTTTTCAGAAATACCCACCTCTTGGACACTGCCTGCCATTCTTCTACCCACACTTTCTTAGAAGCATCCCAGCTCCAGTTAGCCAGGCACCATTCCTAAATCACTTCTGTTTCTTATCTAAATCCTCTAGACATATTGTCCTCTTAAAACATAAAAAAGTTCATACAGGATTTATTTTCTTACAGACACACGTTGCAATTATATGTACTTTATCTTTGCTTCTTCAAAAAGTATTACAAAGTTTTTAGTGCATACTTATCTGCACATATATAACTGCCTTCAAAAGCTGCAAATTTGGAACAACTGGTCGTACTTGCCTATATTTTTTGTTGCAAAAAAAGCTTCCCTGTTTTAGTGAGGAGATACTTAATTTAAAAATTAAATAAATAAATAAAAAATAACCACCTTAGAGGTGGGGCTTGGACTCCCTATCATATGTATGCAGACTGACAACACCAGATGAGCTTCGTATGATTCGGTCAGGCTGCCTTCAAGCCTAAGACATGATATCTCACCCGATCAACTCCAGCTCTGGTTCACACGGACGTGCCTCCCTCCCCTCAGGACAATCCACTGACAGACAAATTACAAATCTATAGGTTGGGAAAGCGATGGCCAATGGGTCAGATATCACACAAGTGTTCCTGCTCCGTCGGCAGTACCGCGGCACGCAGCAGGCAGCCGGGGGAAGGCACGGGGCCGGGAGCGCGGCTTGCTATAGTTAGCTGCAGCCATGCAGGGTTCAGTGCCTTGCCAAGGTGACAGCACGATGACTGCAAGCCGCTTTCTGCCTCCAAGCAGTGTTACTGGCTTCATCCTGCACCCAGAGCCTGCTCAAACCCAAAGACGTACCCTCACTTTACAGGGAAAGGTTTAGTCATTCGGAACCCAAGAATGGCTCCCAGAACAAGAGGGGTGAAAATTACACACCGACCACAAAGCACGCAGAGCTCAGAGTCTTGAGCAAATAACTGAAGGAGCACAGTGGCTATTTCAGACCCTCACTTTAACCCCTCTGCATGTTACATGTCCTTTCACACAAATCTTCCAGGGAAATTGCTTCCAAGAGATCTGAGGATGAGAGCGGCCATTTCTCCTCCACTCCTTCTAAAGAAAACCTGGTGCACAGCTTTATCCCTTCCCTTCATATACAAGCAAGAACCCTCCTCCCTTCAGAGGATGAGAAATAATTCACAGAGCACCTTCAAAAACTATGCCCTGAGTTATTTGATAACGATTCTATTAATCAGAAGACTGAATCCACAGATAAGAACTACATACTCCTTGATTTGCATTGACATCCGTGTTTACTTAAATTTCTACTGCTGTTCAAAGCTTTCAAAGCTAGAGCTGCTATCTGGTGTTTCCTCACACAATCTTGTTTTTGAAATCTGTGGTAAGATAACACCAACATGAAGTACTTCCTCGGTTTGCTGTACTGTAAAAACACTTCTGGAAAAAAAGGATTCTCCTGCAAACACACTGTCACAAGAAATTGTAAACAATAATACCCTAAAACAGTAGTGGGAAAGACAAATATAGTTACAGATTTTATGAAAAGGCATCCAATAATATGTAGCAAATTTGCACTCATTATCCAGCTCCCTCTGGAACAAGACCAGCACTTTTTTGACTTTTTTCTTGTTGAGAAAAATAGGCTATGCTGAGTTTCTCAAAATAGTGTATAATAAATTTGGAAAAGGCTCTATTAAAAACAAAAGAGATATAAAAATTAAGATAGGTTTTTAAAAGTAGCATTTTGTAATAATTCCATACTGATATATAGTCACAAAATGAATCTACAATTATGTATTTTGGCAGTGTGTAAGATTTTCATTTGAGAGATATCAAGTAAATATAAGCTATTTCTATTAGGTGCACTAAAGCTGTGTAGACCTATAGGAAAAAGGAATCAAGTTTAAGCTTATTTAACAGTGCCCACTAGTATTCACTTCACAAACTGTTATGTTCTTTCAAAGCACTTATGAAAACCACTGAAAAACTTGTGAATACTTGTCTAAGGATCTGCCTGTGTACACACACACCCCCCTGCCATAGGAGTGCTCCCGTTTTCTCACCTGCACGCCCAGACAAGACAGTTGTGCATTTGGCTTCTCTGGGGTACAGCTACTTAAAAAAGAGTCTGTGTGTATATATAATTATGTCTAGAAGATATCTGTAAAGTATGGTCACAGTTTACATCGCAATCAGCATCCCACTTTGGAAGCTACCAGTAGTTTTACAAGTTATGTCAGTAAAGAAATTCTACCTCTACTGAAGTTTTTACCTTTAATTTCCGTTAGCTTCAGTTTTAGCATAAAGATTAAATACTAACATCTTGGCACTTACAATTTATTCTTGGCTTTTCCTCAATCTGTTTGTCAATTTTGGCTGCTGCAAATTTTTAACCAAAATATGAAAGAGGTCTTTAAGTAGACTATATGCACATATCAAAATAAAGTATGTTGTCACCTGAAACATTGCCTACGTGGATCAAGAACAAGCATAAATCAAGTAGTATGTCACCAAGGCTGTTTTCTCTGTCACTCTTTTCTCTATTTTAGTTGGAAATATGATGGTCATCTGATTCAATGTTATTTTATACAGCGGTTTTGCGAGGATGGCTGGAGGGAAAGGCAGTGAAAGTATTAGCTCAAATCCTCCTGATCCCAAATTGTTAACTGTTGGTATGTTCATCCCCATGTGCTCAGACATTTATTAACGCTGTGATGAAGATGAAGAATGCTGCATAAGATACCTTTTTTGTAACCACACATTGGGGGATGGGGGGGGTGAGGAACAGTACCACTAAGTAATCTTTTGATTACTTGCTGGCTATGGATTTGATTTAAAAACAAATAAATAAACAATATGTTGATAAAAACATTTTGGAGGTTGTAGGCAAGAACTTTTTTCACCTCTGCAGAAAAGTATCAGGAGTGGGGGTGGCAACACAGTTTATGAAAAGGCTGAATTCCCTCTTCGATATTCACATTACCAGAAAGGACTTGTTAACACAGGTTCTTTTTCTGTGCTACTTTCATATCTTTCCATACTGCCTCCCACCATGGCAGAGGTTTTATTTTGTTTTGATTATGAAAAGAAACCTGAAGTATTTTTGGAATTAATAGCCAAATTTATGCAACTTCAGGCTTCAAAATTAGTGACTGAACCTGCATAAGTTTCAAGTGCTCAGCCTTTTCTTTTGAAGACAGTGAAAACAGTTGTACATTTGGCATTTTAAATTTAAAACTTACTAAGGATAAACACATTAGTGTTAGCAGTTTTAGTTCTTTTCTCCTTCCAGCTAGCAGTCCTCTTTCCCCTGCTTTTCCACACTCATACTTTTTTGCTTGGTGTATTTTGTTCTTCTTTTTTTGGGGACAACTTCTTTCAGTATTTGCATCATTTGCATTGTCATAAAATACAAGACTGGACACAAGTCAAAGAATTAAAAGCAAAACAGAAACTTCTTCCCACTCCAAAAAGAACAAATTTTCCCAAAGGATTTTACTGTAAAGCTTTCCAGAAAGTGAACATTTTTATAACTGGCTCAAACCTATCAACTCTTACCAAACGGCAAGCTGTTAAAACTCTGTTCAAGTGTCCTGTGTGCGCGGGAGGAAGGGTAAGCAACCGACTGCTGATTTCAGAGTTTTCTGAATTTTGCTTAGTGTTTTGAAATCTTTCAATTCCAAGCTATGGCATCACAGGCGTTTTTTTCCCCAAGAACAAAATAAGATACTTAATAAACTGATAAACATTCTTTTATTTGCACAGGCTTTATTAAGGCCCATAGTGTGACAAAAGTATACTTTGGACTTTTAGGAGTAAATCTTCCCATTCCATATTTCCTACCAAATGTTCCAGTTTCCTTACTTTGTCCTCTCCATGAAGTAGATGTAGAGCAATAGATAGGTTCAAGTCAGGTACTCCCTTTCAGAAAAAAGGACAGACTCCCACCACCATGGTGCTCTCAAGGTTTTGACTTACTACTCTGTCAGCAGCTGGGAGATAAGTGCTGTGAAAGAAATAGTGAACAGACATAACAACCACCTTCGTTAAGGGCAGCCAGTGCAGGGGTGTGTGGGGCTGTTGCATCTCATTTGAGTAGTAGGAAGTATTTCCTATCCTGGAAGAGATTAATGATGTTTTTAGGCATGGGACTGCATTTCAGTCTATTGAAAATTAAACTGACTTATGAGAAAGGCATGTGAAGAACTGACATTTAATCCTAAAAAAACTCTGGTTTTGCTAAATCTTAAAGTCTACCTTAGTTAACTTGTGGCTGGAGCACTTTCTGCCTTACTCAGAAACGCAATTCACCTAAGCTCTTTGGAAAACCTGACAAAGGGCACCATATTTCTCTAAAGCTTTACATTTCTTTAGAGGTTTGTTTTTTTTGTTGGTTTTTTTTTTTTAAGGAAAAATTTGTACTGTAACACATTCATTAAAAGCATACATTCAAGCCTCCTCTTAGGATTTCCCTAATGTTTCTTTTATGTGCAGACATTCTGCAGAATCAGTGCGGAAACCAGCAAGTAAAACATCCGACCTGTTTTTCAAATTGGGTCATCGACAACAATCTGCACAAGAAGCGTGAATTCCATTTCCAACACCGAGCAGAAGCTACAAATATTTACTTTAAATATATACTTAAAAGTTTGAAGCCACTACTTGCAAGCCAAGGCAGAGCAGCTCACCTTGCATTTTGGACACTTCTGGGCATTCCTCTGCCCATGTTCAATTTCGTTGGCCCAGTGACGCAACAGCTTGTCTCCCTTCTTGTATTCTTTGCAGTTAACACCTTCATGCCAGGGAGAATGGCACTTGAAACACCAGACAAATTGGCAAGATGGACACTGGATCTGTATAAATGAGAAAACACCACATGTTTGCAAGCTGGGCACTGACCCAACTGGAAAGCCTGTTTTAAAACCACTGCTTTTAATTTAAGAGAGTAGCTGCCCAGTAAAGGTCTAACATCTTTTGAAATGTCTGTTTTAAAAACACAAGAAGTTGTGGAAGCTAACGTGTTCTTTTTCTTTTTTAAAAGAGAAAATACAGCACTAATTGCTAAAGCCAGGAAAGGCCCCAATCAAATGAAGCACAGTAGCTTGGTGTAAGCATAGGAACTGCTGCCTGAATTCACTGTGTGGCTCAAATGCCAAAAGGCAAAAATCCAGAAAGCTTATTCAACTGCCTCCAACACATGCGTGAGATCATCTAAAAATGAGCATCCAGTTTTCAGTGCAGGGGATCTCAGTCTTCTAGTTACAAACTTCACTGCCTAGGCTATCACCAGGGAGTACCTGGTCTTCTGAAGAGGCTCTAGAGAGCCCAGAATGAGTTACGAAGCCTCTATTAGAAATGGTTCTGGGAAAAGTGGCCAAAGAGCAAGGGTCTCAACCAAAGGCCACAACTACTACCTGGAAGTCAGGCACCTCCTTTTGCTCTTGACTGCATAAGGGCGAGCTGAGGCTGTGCCAAACAGCCCGCTTGCTACAGACCACGCCTAACGGCAAAAACCACGAGCCAAGCTCCATAAACTGAGAAAGGATCTATTCTTCCCACTTCCTGGGTTTTAAATCATTGCACCAAACGGGTGCCATCGTCATCATGTCTTCCTCCAGAGCCTGCCTATTTTTTTGACAAAAGCTATGTCAGCTGCTGGCATTTGCAGAAGTAATAAATAGAGGCACACTGCAGGTGCTTACCTGATGAAAGACAGGCCTCCTACCTGGATTGTGATTAAAGAAAGCAAGAACCAGAAGCCACATTAGACACAGGCACATCTAGGCTGCTGCAACATCTTCGCTACCGCTGTGTTTGGCAGCAAAACCTCTCAGCCTGAAAGATGGGAAGGCACATCTCTCACGTGACTGCCGAGCCCCGTCCGCCAGCTCCAGTTGCAGCCCATGCCTGGCACTGCCCTGGCTTTGTACCAGCTGATGGACTGGACTGAGAAATTCAACCAGCCAAAAAAAGTCTTTCTGGTTGTATCCATGTCCAGACCTGGTTCACCACCGAACTACGGACGCGTCTGTGCTGGCCGTGCATGCTATGGGGGTGCTGTTCAGGAAACTACATACTAGGGTGTAGTCACATGTGAAGCCCCAAAACATATTCCCAAAGTCCTCACTCCCACCACTTGCCATGCCCTCTGCTCAGACACACCGAGACTGGTGGTATGATGCCTCAGCTCCAGTTAGAGTCCAAAGTAGGTCCTCTGATGTTCCTTAAGTATTTTGCTGGGGGGCAGCCAGAAATTATTTATATGTGCAATTCCTACATCCATTACAACCAGCATGCTAATACAAAGCTGATCTGATCTCTGATGCACGACTGAGAGTTGAAGCTGTCTGCTACCCTTAATACTATATCCTGAAGTTCTATACACAGAGATAGCATTTAGGTTTTTTGTCTTTAATGGCTCATTAAAAAAACTTAATTGACACAATGGCTCGAGCCAGGCATTTTTATGACCCTAGCTAACCCATTTTTCAGTGGTTGTCTTTAACTTTTCCTGCAGAAACCAAATGTTTTTTTACACTGCAGCAGTGTCTAACAGTTACAGTTTCATTTGTATAAAGTGATGTACTTCTGTCTGTGCAGCACTGTTCAACAAAGTATTTTAACTTTAATGGTGGACTATATGATGTGCGGCTCAATGCACCACTTCAGCTTACCTCTTTACGCCAATCCACATCTATAGATCAGCAAGTACAAGAATTAATGATCAAGGAGTTCATCATCAAGAGAATTAGTAATTTTCTCACTACCCATAAGACATCCAGGACTCCAAGATACTTTGCCTGGGCACAAGGCTAAAGTGCAAAGAAGGGAAGCAGCACCAATAAGTTGACAGATTTTCTTATTACAAACACGTTAACATTTTAGTCAGCTACCATCTGCTAGTCATTATCCTTGTAAAAAAAAAAAATCATACATGCATTTAAGTGTTAGAATACTTACTTTTCCTTCATATCAAGCAGATTCAAAGAGATCATAATATTAAAATGTATTAAATTCTGATATCCTGTACCCTGTGCAAGTATGGCTTACTGCTTTCTATAGCTACAAAGTGACATTTTTGCTCAGGCACAGAGTAAGATACTTCACACACAGGAAAACTGCACTTACCACATGTTTCCTGTCAACAAAATGAGTTACAGAAGACATAGGTAGGCAGCACAAAACCAAGAAAGAAAAACAAATGAAACTTGTTTGTATTAGGGAAACTACACATTAAAGCTGCAACATTGTTACTTTTTGCATGAAAAAACAGTGATGTCTGAGACCAAGATAAAGTATAAAACAAAAGCAATACAAAAATATAACCAGTGCCCTTTCTCTGATTTGTTGCTCTACTGGCCCAGGTGACAAACCAAAGGAAATACACTATCCAGCATCTCTGCTTTCCAGATGAATTTTCCTAATAAAAACAGCTTAATAGGAAATAGAAAAATTCCCACTCTGAAGAACCTAAAGAATATCGTATTTATTGCTACTAACCAAACTAGCACAGAGAACTGATCTATGTTTCCACAATCCTTTAGAAACTGATATGCACAGAACAGCTTACATTACTAGTGACTAACCTGCCCAATATCTCTGTATCTTTCCTCCCCCCTTTTTTTCCCGCTCAAATGTTTGAATTTACGTTTTTCAATAATGCATGTCACAGTGACCTACTGCTGGAAAGACAGATTATAGGAGGCATTGCATTGTATTACTCAGTATTTGGTACTCCCCAGCCAAAGATGACGCTTGTAGCCACAATTAAGTGTTCTGCAACCTGAAACCTTTTATCTTTTATCAGTTGCAGTATTCAGACATTTGAGATGGAACATGAATGTTAAAAAATACAAACCCAAAACAAGAGATATAGGAAGCTGCAAGTTAAAGCTTCTTTCTTAAACAAAATGACAACATAATTTAAAACATGAGTTTTGTGGGTTTGATTTTGGGTTGATTTTTTTTGGTGAAAATCTGACACATTCATTGCAGGCTCTATCTTTCTATTACGGCATGAATATAATTGGAAGAAACATAGCAGCCACTAGGATATGTATTCAATCTTAGATACTCACACTGACATCGGATGTTTCCAAATACACTACTTCGAAAGTTCTGAAATATAGGATGAGGCTATAACCACATGAACTCAGAATAACGTTTGTTACCACAAATGGCCCTGACTAACTGAAGTAAACTAGCTGGAACTGTCTACTTCATTACCAGGTTTGGAGTTCCTAGCTTCCTGTTCCACCTGCCAGCCCAACAGAACTTGCCACAAAAGTAAATACTTTTTACATTTTGAATGAGCCACTTGACTTCTCTGTTGTTCAATACTGTCTGAACATACATTAAGCAGGCAAAGAAAAGCATGTTCTTCGAAGTACATATGAACCTTATTTTTCTTGGAACTAGTGGCCACAAAACAAAACTCTAAACCTATTCAAACCTGGATGCTGTGTGACACCAGTGTGTTTAAGAAATAGGAACACAACAGGGCAATTACAGCACTTTCAAATTATTATTCCATTTTTTTCTTTCCGAAAAGCAAAGAAAAAAGTCAAGATGATTTGCTTTATGCTTCAGTGTTAGTGCATGAAGCCATCATAGCAAGGATGCAGAAATGCTATCTACATGTAATTTAAAGCAGCAAAATATATTATAGTCCAGCAAAGCAGACAAACCGTATCTGAAAAAACCCAAAACATTAATCTAGTGTTTTTTCAAATACGTTTTTCCTCACCCAAACATTTTTCAATTTATTTTATGAATTCCATTTCACTCGATCAGAATTGGGAAGATGTATATACACAACCTTCTATGCCATCTGGAGGTCAGTCTCCCCTGAAACAGAAAAGATTACACAACTTCTCATACTAACCCTTTTTGTTCTCAGCTTTCTGAAACATTGACCTTTGAGGCTAACTTCTTCCATTTTCTTACCTAGCCTTCTTACTGCAAACTATTCTAACTATCATTTTCCTCACCTCCCAGGAACAGACCTTCCAAAATTGGCAGATAACAGCAACACAAAACACTGCCCAATGTGAGATGACGATAGCCAAACTGACTACACATTAAAAATACTCTGAGAGCCTGAAGCTGCACAAAGCTTCATGGGATTTGCTGCTGCTTAGTGGAATGCTAGCTATATAATAGGGTGGCTGAATTAACTGTGCAACTGATTACATGAATTACAATCTAGCTACAGCACCCAGTCACTTTATTCCAAAATAAATACGAGCTCCTGCCAAAACAGCTGCCTCCTCCTCACCAACCCATCTCCTCTCTTGTACCAGCTGCAAGTAAGCAACGACAAAACAAACAAATCTTGTATCCCATTGGAGCTTTGATCCAGCTCCCAGTGTGACACCAAAACATCAACACGAGCAAAAGCAAGCTGGCAGGAATGAAGCTGAGAGCAAAGAGGGAGAGCATGGCAAAATCGTTCACAGCAGTTCAAGCTCAAGGCAGACTGGATGTGTAGCCATGAAGATATCTGCTACTCAACATTAAAATCTGATCAGTCAGTCCCCACCTTTTTGGATATGAACTACACAGATCCACTCTATCACAACAGCTTTGCAGGTCCAGATTCCTGTTAATTCTAGAGCAACGGGTTTCAGAAACTCTTGAGTAGCTCAAATAAAAGACAGTTTATGTAACAAGTGCGCTGAAAAAACATTTACATTTCCAAAGCCAAGCACTCAAGCCCTTCTTTTATATAATGTGTATCTCTTGACAGAAGTGAACAAGAAAACTTAAATTATGAACCTCACGAGTTGATAAGGCAGAAACAGACTCCAAGAATCAAGAATTGCTTCTTCATGGCAGGAGGCAAGTCAAAGAACTCACATTAAAACAACAGGTGACATCCAGGCCTTAGGGGGACTCCTCCCACAAAAAAACCCCAACCCCCTCACAGAACAACCCAACATGCTGACTCTTGTGAAAATTGCATCTGTTCCATACATAAGAACTGAACTACCAATTTTTCAAGTTTTGCCCATGTCCTTTGCACTCTGGCATACCAGCTTTGACCAAAGGTTTATTAGGACCTTGTCTACAACCAAGTCTCACACTCCCAATTTAGTCCATAAGAGAGGGGGCAGGAGTATTTCCTTACTTAAAGCTGTATCCATTTGTGATACAAATATTTGATACAGGAAACTAGTCACATTGCTGTACTGTGCTGTCCTAAGTGGCACTAATGGGAGAAGAAAGGTTTGGATAGCAAGTTTCCCTTTTCTTCTCCTCCTCTCTAAACATATATGCACTAGCTAACTTTCTAGGCTTGATCTCAAAAATGAAAAACAGCAGCAGCAAACTGAACTGCTGGGCTTAGGTCAGTTTAGCTGAGATAAAGCAGCTATAGTAAGGAAAATTAATCTAATAACATTGCTACCTCTTTAAAAGTCTAAATAAACTTAACATCTAAATTTAAACAGTGTATCAAATTTTAGGAATGCCATTGCAAAAAGTATCTGCTCATTGCAAAGGCATCTGTTCAAATGTACTCTTGGATTTTACTGGGTTTCCCTGTTGCAGTGTATAGGAGAGCAAAGGTACTGGCACTGAGCCCTTGCGTGCAGTAATCCTACTAGTAGGCTCGTGTGTGGACTTTCCCCACACATGACTCAGTTCTTCTGAAGGCAGCACTTCCAGTGCTGGTGCAGAGTTCCTCTGGTGCAACTGCTGTTTATATTGCTTGCATGTGAATATGCAAGTCTCCCAGTCTCCAGTCAGATGTCTCCTATGATACATGCAGAAGAACACTAGTCTGTACCTCCAAAAAGCCTATAATTCAAGGCACAGACAAGTTACCATACAATCACATGAGAATCTAAGAAAACTGAGATAATAATGGTCCACAGCTACGTGTGTATGGAATTACTCAACACATACACAGTCTTCTGTATAGTATGCCTTTTAAATCTTATCCCTGCAGCAAAACTCTTTCTTGTGCTAAGCTTAAAATAAGTCATTAAAATTGTACCTATGCCAGGAAACAACACAGGTTCAGGGAGTAGTCTGAAGCCCTGGACTATGATTGTCCATGTTGTTTCCTTGCACCTTCCTAATTATATTTCTGACCAGCATCAACTAGACGTTCTTCCAGGCAACACCGGGCCACAGCTCAAAGGACATGTTTTGCCAGAGTCTATTCCCAGGAGGAGACTTGAGCTCTGCAGATCAGAGCTACACATAATGCATCACCACAGGAGCAGGAAACTGCTTCTGGCTTGCACTATTTCATGCATCACACAGCCTCCCATACCTTCCGATTAGGATTTGTAGGGAAGTGGTGGGAACGTTTTAACTATAACATTTTAACTTGTAAAAGAGCACTGCTGGGCAGAACAACCCATTTTGTGCATTGAGGAACCACCTCAGAGTTGGCATCCCATGATAAAACAGCTGCACCACCTGTGACCCACGTTGGTGGGACAATAAGAGCCTCAGATGCCTTGAGAGGCTGCTTGCAGAAGCATTACCACACCTGATCTACCCTAGACCGCACATTCCGTCTATACCTGAGGGAATGCCAACCAGATGGGTGATGGAGAATGCCTGTGGGCAGAAGGAATTTTACCTGCAGTTTTGAATTTCTCCACCTCCACGTAAAATGCCAAAAATCTGAAAATGTTGAGATCAACATACATTGTGGCATGTAATTCATGCACTGCACAGATATACATAAGTAGCTCATAACTCAGAGTTAGTTTTACCAAGGTTTCAGCTCTACTGGATACACAACCTTCTACCTATTAATCTCCTTACTGGGCTGAATCTAATGCTGTGTAATTAGGGCTATCTAAACAATCATCTAAACTCCTACAGAGGAGAACTGGTTTGTCCAGGAAGGGCCAGCTCAATCATGAAATTAACCACAACAAATCTAATAACCAGATGGAAAAGTAATAGAGAGCATGATGCTGCAGACAGAACCTTCATCTTCTGGAACTGAGACGGGCCTTCAGCAGCTCAAAGCTTCTTCTAACTGTAACCTCTTGCTTTTTATCTTTGATTGAAATCACAATATAAGCACATCTTCTACTAAAAGAAATGCTGTAAAAGTGGGGTTTTTTTCTATTTCTCAAGTGTTCTGTATTGTGAGTGATGAGACTACAGTAATGTCTAACTTCTGGTAAGGGACTGAAGAAATCAAAACCAGAAAGCAGGACAGACAAGAACTCTATTTCTAAGCCAACAGCCCAACACCATAAATGCCCAGAATTCATTTGCTCAGAGCTTCCAGGAAAATTTATCTTTGCTGGAGTTGTGTGTCTAAAATTCTCAGTTATAGTAAAAACTTCCCTTCCCCAGTCTCTTCTAATAGTGACCATATTGTTTGTATGTCTGAGAGAAAACACTCTTCTAACTGTGTGTCAGGACAAAATTGTACCACCTGCCAAATAAACAAGAACTGAAGTTCAACACTTGAACTGTTAGAAATCAACCAAGTAGTTAATCAATGATGTACTACAGATTCATATTCCTAATCACAGCTTGCACACAGCCCCAGTGATGCAAGAAAGCTCATTTCATGCCCACCAAATGCTGGTCCTACTGTTGCGGCACTATCTAACCCATGGTCCTGGCATGCATGCTCACTTTGTATTTGTTCTCCAATTTGGCAGGGGTAGGAATGTGGCCTCTCCTCCGGAAGGTTGTAAAGTGCTTGCACTGAGGGCATGGCTTGGTGCTGGAGTCAATGCGGCTGAGTTCCAGGAAATATTTATACTTGATGATGTCATCATGGGGCAGGTTATAGAGGACTGTTGTTTCATCCAGGTGTTCGCTGCACTCTGTGATCGGGCATTTTATATCCACTTGTCCCAGCTGCACCTGCGTATGAAAAAACCCAGAAGAGCTGTATGACCTTTTGCTTGGAAAAGGTAAGCAAGCATTTATGAATTGTGAGGAAATTTAATTTCAAGTACTGTAACAATCCACAGACTATCAAGCATATCATCTCAAAATTATTTTGACTTAGTCCAAGCACACTGCATTTTTTCCAGAGTATTTGCAAATCCAAACAGAAAAGCTAATTACCCTTATGACAACTGCAGTTATTAGACGTATAGTATGTTCCACACCTATATACTCCACAAAATGAAAACACACGTCCTAACTAGCAGCACCCATCCAGCACTCCACGCTTGGTGTGTAATGGTCAGCGCTCCGCTATCAGGACTCACACAGGCTGTAAGAAAGCAGGCAGTGGAAACATTTGTGTATTGTTTCACTGCAAAATGTGCTGGGAACCACAGCAGAGGGAAATTAAAGTCCATTTAGCATCAACAGAGTATAGCAGCTCTGACTCAGTGCTAGCCTTGAGCTGGTTCCTGCTCAGCAAGCTTGCTGCCTCTGCAGTCTGCTTCCAAGAAGCTCCTGATAAGCCACACTGCATACACGAAAAGCCTTAGCTGAGCCTGGGGATGACCAAGCCAGTAAATTTTCCCAGAACTCAGAGATAAAAAACAGCCCCCAAAAGACCCAAAAACACCCTTTCAAAAAAAACCAACCTAAAAAGACGACAAAAACATGCACAGGAGCAAGCTCAAGTTTAAGAGGGCTGAAACTGTTGTTGATCTAATGAGCCCTGATGGTCCCAAGCTGATCCATCTGCTCAGATACTCGCAATGTGTTTCCAGAGCTCCTGGATCTGAGAACAGTGCTGGATCCAGGTCTGCACCCTTCACGCTTGGCAGGCTTTAACAGCTCGGACTCCACGCCAAAACAGCGGATCCTACTTGGTCTGGGAGCAGCAGAGTTGCATTTGCTTGGCACTGAGCCTGAGTTAATAAACCCTGCTGGATCTTGAGAGTCTGCAAGGACCCAGCTTGAGCGTGTTTGTGTCTGCCTCAAGTAATCTTGAATGAATGAGTGGTGACTGTACAAGTGGAGCTGACCACCAGCCCAATTCCTTTCTCAGCAAGTATCTCGTGCAGAGAAAAAGGGGTTTAGTGGTGTAACCGGCGCCTGTTTCTAGGAATTACTGCTTCAAGGTTGGCAAGTTTGATTTCCCTAGACTGCTTATACTTTAACATGCTCCACTATAGGAATCTGCCAAACAATACACTAAATAGGATAAGAACACCACAGATTTGGATGCAGATCTTGCTGCTGGCGTAGTGGTACCAGAAGGCACCTCAGAGACTCCATTAATGCAATATTTGAGCTAAGAGAGGAGGAAACAAAAAACCAAAACCAACAGAAACCTGCCACTTGCTGCCTCAGCAATGAAGCCATATGGGCTCTAACTGAATGATAATTTAGTCAGGAGCCAGAGGATTAGAAGAGTCATAACAAAATGCTAAAAAACCCAAGGTTCATACCGATTTCAAAGAAATATTGCACTACCTTTGTTCTCTCAGCAATGTAGCTAAACCCAAGCAGAGGAAAGAGGTTAGGTCTGTGTTAGAGAAAGAAAAGCAGGGTGAGGACGGCAGCAGCCCATCCCAGGCCAGAGAAGACCCCAGCAAGACACCCACTCTTAGGAGGGAACTTCCCTGAATTTCATTTCCAGTTCTAAAAGCTAAGCAGAGCTCTCCCACATGCAAACAAGGCTAAGCTCAAACAGTTTGGCTTTTACATGGACCAGTGTAAGTACAGGAGGAGTTAGGTACTCAAGGGTATTTAAAAAAAACAAAGCCCCGAATTTTTGCATTTTATACCTGTAGACTAATTCACCTGTAGCAGCATGTGAAAATTGAATTCGAGCATATGACATCACTAGATGAACTCTCTTCAGAAGTATCACCCAGTACATCATGAAGCTATGCTTAAAAAGCAGAAGATGATCAACCCAGCACTAGAGCACTCAAACACGGTACACTATGAAAACAATTTGCTACAGAAACATAAAAACCTATTGCACTACTGCAAGGATTAGTATAAGCTTCTGTTTAAAGAAGTGTAGGTACAACAACTTAAAACCAAATAGTCAAATTAATCCCATCTACGACTACTTCAGGGTTTCGGGATTGTTTGGGTTTTTTTAAGCATTAGGGAAATACTGGAAGAGGCAAGCCCTTTTGCTAAGAGTAAACTAAGCTACAATGCAGTAACACTTCACAGTGAGAGAGCACATTTTATCTGGCATCTAAGCTGCTACTTAAGAAGCACTGCTTATATTAAACGCTAGTTAGAACAAACCTGCATTAATAAGACGAAAGAATACAAAGCTGAACACTTTCTGTATTTCATGCCCACACAGAATATGATTAATATATGTGGTAAGAGTCAAGTGTGGTTTCAGTGTTTATTTTGAAAATATGTTTTACATCCACTTGAAGTAAATCATTTTTAGCCTCTCTAATAGTTTCAGCCTTTCAAGTTTGCCAAAGATTGAACCTTTTCCTGTGTTTTGAATGGGACTGAAGTGAACAGACCTGGTTTGCTTGTTAGTAAGAACTTCAATGGAGCCTTGTCTTACCAAAACAGTCCATCTTTGTTTGTGCACTAGCATCAGCAACTGATGTAAGTACAGCTTTCGAGGTAGACTGTTAGGCTACCTGCTGCTGCAGACCCAGGAGGTGCTACAGAATGTGAAAGAAAAAAGAAAACTCTTATAACATGTAAAAATAACTGGGTTCATTCTTTTCCTTGATTTTTTTTTTTAAAGAAGTTTTGAAAAGCCTTATCCTTCAGTATCAGCTTATCACAATGTCAAATCCCTGAGTTTTAAGTCTTTGAATTTCAAAATACCACTATGTATTAAGAGCTCTTGGTATACACAACAGCATGGTGTACTTTTCACAGCATGAAAAACGACTCAGATCTGTGTAAAAGCAGTTGAGCTACAGTATGATGTTAAATGTCAGGCAGCATCCAGTTCTTACACCCAGCTGTGCTCCACTTCTGTAAAGTATCTCAGGAGGGGCTAGCTCTGCTTACAATCCATAAGGAGAAGGTAGTCTCTCATGACTTCCATCCTACAAAAAGGTAACATGTAAACTATCAGCAGAGCAACACATACCTCTCCACTCCCCTCAACTCAATTCTTGACATTTTATTTGAAAAGACAGGGGGGGGGGGGGCAGTACCCAGACTCTCTGCACTGGTCTACTTACTGCCCCAAAATCCACTGACACCAGCAACATAAAACAGAAACAAATGGCATGGTACCTTAAGTCAGAAAATTATTTCCACTCCCCAAGCTTTCTTTTAAAGGAAATCTTTGTTAGCTACACAGAAAGCAAAGTTCAAACTACACTGGAAGCACTGATTTATACCTGTCATTTAGCCTGGCCCAAGCTGGATGTAACATAACCTGCACAGCCTGTACTTGGGCAGCTGTATTACGGCTACATTCCTTAAAGAAGGGGCCATTCTACTTTAAAATAGACACATACAAATGAGCATTTTCTAACTGAAACTTTACTTTTAGTTCAGAGATGCATATGCAAAATAAACCTGTAAACTGTTCTTTCTTCTCACCTAATAATGCTGAAAGTGAACAGTGCCATGCCTAATCTGCACCTCTATACAGAAATTAAATTTCTACCAGTGCACCAAATTCTCCCCTGTAAACTACCAAGGGTGTTATGCCTAAAAAAAATATTTTGGAAATGCACAGATGAAAGTGAAGGGACAGTCTGGTCTACAGGACCTTGGTATTCTACAGGGGAAGAAACAAATTGATTCAAGTTCCCTTTATAGGCCGAATTGCATTGCTTTCTAGTTCACTGCAAACATTGCTCTTTCATTTTTGCTGGTAAGTGCAAATCAGTGAAGAATTACTTTACTTGTAGGTTTGGGAAGCAAAGAGGGGCATTTTGAACTTGTTTTCTTAAAAAAAAAAAAAAATCATGGAAAATACTTGGAGGGCTCATCATGGTTCAGGACTCCACAGTGGTAGGTGCTAACCAAATGAAATCCAAGTAAACATGATTCAACAAGCGCAAACCGAAGACAGTACAAACTTTTACTAAGCATTTTGCACCTGCCTTTCAGGTGTGGATCCATGACCATTTCTGTGGTTTGAATACTAACTTCAGCAGTCCGGATCCCCTACCACTGATATGATATCCTGGCATTCTCTATCAAATGCCTTTTAAAAAAAAAAAAATTCCTGTGAAGTTGATTGTCTTTTTCAGTCCATCTGTCCTCCCTCCTTACTGTCAAACAGGACAAATGAACAGCTACAACTAACAGTAATTAAATTAAGGACTACTTAAAGTTGTATCACCACCAAATAGGAAAATAGACTGGGTTTCTTGTGTGCCACCTCCTCCACTGCACATCTGCACACAAATTCTTGCCTGTCATTCATTACATCACAAACCACACTCCATGGGGTATGTTTCACTTTTATTCCCCCTTTTATTCAATCCTCAATACCGCACACTTGCCATCAATTACTTTCTGAATCCCTTTGTCATTTAAGTCACCCCACTGTCTTCTCTGCCACCCCACCACCTGTAACCTCACTCTAGTCAAAAGCTGTCACTCCCCTCCCTGGGGGCAGAAGGGCTTCACTAGCCTTGGCAGGGTATATATTGCTGACCTCAAAAGGATCCTGAAAAAGTTCAAAATGGTAAGGCTCTCTTGCATGCTGGCACTGAATTCATAATTGTTATTTTTTAGTGTTAATTTATATTTTCTGCTATGCCAGGTAACATTTGAGTGACCACCAAAACAACTAGAATGACCAGTCTTTCTTCACAGTCAGTGGAGAATAAGGAAGGTGACTGAGGCGACTCAAATAAGGTGGCAAATGTCAACAGCATCTTTAAGATGCCGGGGGGGGAGGGGGGGGAATCCCACTTTTCCCCTCCCCTCAGGGACTAAAAGTAGCCCAAGAAACCTAACTTCTCCCAGAACCAATATCTGACAGGTATTCAAAGACAAAAAACCCAAAGAATTTCCTTATATTTGTGACAGATGTCCATTTTAAGCTGTATTTAAAGTGGCCATTTATTATTAATAAAAGTACCACCAGAGACTTCCATTAAAAAAAGTCATCAGATTTCTATTGTGTCACAAGCTCATGTATGCCAACCCTAAAAAGGTCCATCAGGATGTCCACCTTCATGTGTCCTCTAAGGACACAAAGTCTTTGTTTTCCTTTCACATTGGTACTACACACCTGGATGAAGCAACCACAATGATGTGGTGGTTCCTGGTCCACGTGACATTCAGAAAGTCACTTGCGCCCAAACGTTGCAGACGTTGAGCAGACACCACCTCTTCCAGTCACATTGTTAAAACGATTTGCATTAACTATCACACTGTCAACACTAAAAAAGACACAGAGAGAAGCAAATTCTCAGGGCCTTTGAAGAACATGTTAGTATCTCATCCTTCAGGAGAAAGGCACGCAAAAGCAAGAAGCTGGGAGAGAAATCACAGCGTACATAACTGCAATCCAACCACTACCAGTACATCAAAGGTTTGACCTTTCTGCTCCAGAAGCATGTCTTCTGAATGCTTAACAACACATATTTGAACGCGGCATCAATTTAAATTCTCAAAGCTCATCTAGTTTTCACCACCTCAGCCGCAGGCTGGGATCCCAGCTTCATCCATAACTCTGAGGATTGCTTTAGGGAGTGCACTTCCACAAACCCACGTCCCCGAGGCGCTGCGGGAGGTTGCAGCCACACACCAGCGAGGGCCACAACCGGCACCACTTGCGTGGGCAGCGACTGGAGCGGCTTTAGCCCCAGAAACCAACCAAAACCTTAACTGGCAAAACTGGCCTCCGCAGCCTGGAGCAAAACCCCAACCCACAGTGTCTGTTTCCCATTCAAGCTCTTCTTTTTCCTCCACAGTCACATACAGGACTCACCTAAAGAACTGTGAAGATAACCTGGCAAGATATTCTTCAGAATACACCTAAACTCAACCAAAACCTTTTTCTTAAAGGCCTCCTGATTTGCTTTGTCATTTGCCTTTTCCCTTCCTTCCACAGGACCAGGCGTGGAATGCTCACATGGATTTGATGTCAACAGGAACATTCCACTTTTATTTGTCCTGTTCGCATAGGAAAAGCATTTATAAAAAATTACTTACAGAAAAACAAACTAACACTAAAATTCTCCTTCACAAGATGGGAACAATACATGAGCTCCCCCTCCACCCTTTCATCTCCTGTTACTTTCTCTAGCACCATGTTAATCAACAAAGGAAAAGATTTTTCTAAGTGCATTACTGAGGTAAAACTACACTGTTGTAGTCATGTTTCTGCCTGCTACCACTCATCAAACCTAGCGTGTGTCATCAGCAACTATGGAGTTCACACACTTTCTGCTCTGGTTGTTGGGTGTCCACGGCGAGCCGAAACCCACAGCAGAGGCAATGGTTAGTCCCGTGACCGGACAAAGCCGGGGCTGGTACACCCGGAGGGCTGCCTGCTGAGCTGGGACACTCTCTGACAAAGAGGCAAGCCAGAGTTAGACCGCGAGATCGGCTGACAAGAAAGCTTTCACAAGCTCTGGGAGCCCCGGAGCGTTGCAAGATAAAGCAATCTTTCATCTCTCCTCCTGGGACACGTGCAGGGGCAGAGGGAGGGGGAAATCCCGGCGGGGGAAGGTAATCCAGGAGGAAGCGTGGCAGAAACTGCCAACCTTGGAGAAATCTGACCCAAACCCACAGGTCTCTCAGCACTCATTAAAGGGAATCAGGAAATGCATGAGAGCTTTCTTATTTTGTCCAGGTGTGCATATTACCAATGCTAGCTAAGTACAGGTACGGTAATTTTTCTATTCCTTAGAAGACACATTCACTTTTAGTAGAAGACCCAAAGATGTTTACGAAAGAAGAACTTTGAGGACAGCAGACCAAGCCACATACACGTCCTTTTTGGGGTGGAAAACAGAGGCAAATATGTCCAAGTCCTGAGAGCAGTTGCTTCTGCCTAGGAGTGGAACCAGAAGACCACACCAAAACTGAGGAGGTGTGGGAAGGGATTACAGAAATGAAGCAAGGGCCAGGAGACCATCCGCATACCACTATACGCTCAAGTAACCTGCCCATCTCAGGAGGGAGCCCGACTTGCAGCCCTAAATGCTCAGTAGCATTTAGGAAATACAAGTAGCAAAGAAGCAATACCTTTGTAAGGTAATGGTTTATCTAACTTCCAGCATCAGAATAAAAACATCACAGCCAAATAGCACAGAACTAAAACAAACCAAATCCCACAGCTGATACTTGTAAAAATCAATCAGTTAACTCTTTAATAAGCAGGCTTAAATTGAGAGGAGAATACCCTGTTCCGCTATAGCCAGCATAAGACTTGTAGAAACTGTCATCTGTGTTTGCATTTGTTACCAGACAAAGCCTAACCCAGGTCTATTCTGCCCACCCAAGTGCTCTGGTAAGGAACAGACAAGCTGTGTGAGCCCCGGCTGACACCCCAGCAAGGTGAGGAGTGAACAGCTCGAGCAGGACGGGACACAGGCACAGCAGCAGCCACCGACCGTCCAGCGCGGGAGCCTTCCCCCTGCCATGGGCAGCACCCCTCGCTTTCAGTGTGTGGGGGCCTGACCTCCCAAAGGCATGGAAGTAATGATGTGTTTACTGTAATTCATTTAAATACTTACCTCAGAAAACAATAAATTAAAAAAAAAAAACAAACCACAAAAAAAACCCCACCAAAATCCTGTTCTATCTTTCCAGTTAAGAAGATTAAACCAAAGTGTGCTCAGTTACTTGAGCAGGTAATTTTTATCTATATGCTGGTCTCTTACAGAAGCAATGCTGAAAAAGGAACGTAGCTGTTTCCTCTTCTTGTGTACAACAGACAGTCCTGAACAGTCAAACTCTGACCTCCGCTGGGTTCAGACTGGATTAACCCAAATTCAGATCAATTCCAATAGAATAATACTCTTAACAATAATTAGTATCACAACCAAATCCTTTCCCATACATTTCTTAAATATGGACAAAAAGTTGGGCACCCTTAACAGCGCTATAAAAGAGTGAAAATACATGGTCTCAATCTTCATTGAGAAACATCACTTCAGTCTTCAGGTGGAGCCAAACAAAATCCATCAACAGCAACCCTTATCCTTCAACTATTTATGTTGAAAAAGAGATCAACTGCTCATTCTTCTATTATTTAGTAGGCAGGCTCCCGACTGGACACAAAAGCTGGAAAAGGCTCCTGAGTTCGCATTTGCCAACCAGTGTTCCCCTTTCAAATAAAATAGGGCCCAAACCACCATACATTTGCACAGCCTGTTCTGTAATACGTATTACTGAGTCTCTAATACAGATTAGCCCAGCTGGTATCATCAGCTAACAGTTAACTGAACCTTTGGTTTCACCAGCAATGGCTGCTGTTATGTTTTACTGTTGTACCTACAGAAATATCTCAGGGTGCTTAATATTTTCCCAACTGAAAGCAGCATTTAGCATAAAATAAAGAAAAGCTCTCATAATCAAGGAAAGGAGGTAGGAGAGGTATGCTCCCACCTGTCTCACTACTCCATCCCAGAAGATGGCTACAAAACCTAACAGAAAGTTGCCATGGATGTGGGTGATGACTTAAAAATAGCAAGAACTTTTAACATATATCTCTCAACTATTCTCTTAACCACCCTTATAGTCTACATTCCCTGGTCTGTAGAAAAACGGACATGCATTTTATAGCCATCCTTAATCTGGCCAGCTTTCCTTAAGAAAGCTACCTACAACTATTTAGTTTCCATGTCTTTGCTGGGTCTGAGGTTGTAGGTGTGTTTCCTTGTGCACATATTAATAGTCAATGTTTTGATTCTTCAGTCTCAGACATGAAACCAAGTTGTGCCCTCTTTACTTGATAAATTTCATATAGGAACAGCAGGGCTGCACAGGTGCATGCAAAAGCAGAAGTCTGAAAAGTACTTTTAAATTGGCAGATGATTGTCAGGAATGATAGTAACATACCTCATTTCTAAGATTCAAGGTGGAATATATGAGGCTAAAGTATCCTGACTTTGCTTCCCCTACAAACAAGGTAACTTAAAGAAATTTGTTTATGCACTGAAGGTGTTACAAAAGCGCTAAGATTTGAATTCTAAATAGTTATTTTGCTCTGCCTTCCTGAAGGGAGACCTATGTCAGCATAACAGTACCTATCCACAACAAACGAAGTTGCTTTTGGAGAAAAGCTACTCTATGAAGCTACCAAAAAGTGAAACAAATCGATAAATTTCACATAGCTTAAGCAGTAAGAGCACTAGTGTGCATGCTGACACGTTTTAAGGGATAAATGCTTCCTGAGAAAGGCTGATGCAAAATGGACTTCCAAGCTTCTCCGCACATACTGTCATTAGGACAACCCCAGATACTGTGCTAAAGCTCCGATTTCACATGACTTTATGAAGTTATTTCTCATAATGCATTTTAAGTTTAAACCACATTTTAACAGACATTTAATGCAATGATGGATATAGCCACAACAGGGAGTAAATGCACAAGGTCAAGATGTGCAAACAGCACAGCCCTCTCCAGGGAACAGTTTGAGGCAAAAGCTTAAGTGGTGGCTCTGATCCACACTTAGAGAAGTAAAAGTGAAAGCAAAGCAAAAGGGTCGCCCTCATAGGAGCAGATTACCCATCAAACAGTTAAACTGTTACCTAAGATATCTCAGCAGAAAACTATGGCACAGAAGAAAAATCCTCTTATACAAGTTGAAAGAACAATTCTGCCCCAGAACTGATCTAATCCAGTAGAGCACTGCACTGGTCTAGTGCGCAGTGATTTCTGAACAGCGTATTTAACAGCCAAACTATCAGAGTTAATTCCCCTGCTGATCAAACTCTGGCTGTAATTTTGGGGTTGTTACCCTGTCAGGTCAGACCCCCTGAGAGTTTGCCAGAATTGGGTCTCAGCTGAAGCTGGAAGACAGCCTTCACCTGGATTAAGGGAGAGTGTTTGTATATTGATTGCTGCAGACTTTGTTTGTCACAAGCAGTTAGACTCTTTACAACATCACAAAATCATTAGAAACAGCAAAACAAGGGGAGAAGCAGACAACGCAGATGTTTTACATCATGAAAAACAAGCCATAACTGTGTTCAGAACAATATATTCTGCTTACCGCTTTTTCATAAAGCGAAGGAAGCATGAAGCAAGCTCATTTAAATTCCTAAAGGCATTTTATTAGCTGACTAGGCTGTTAAAATACTCATTTTCACATCAGGTTTGCCACAAGAGAAGAAATTACTATTTCCCATTTGTTCCAAATTTCCTTTAAAAAAACAAAACACAACAAAACCCCTAAACATTACTACTAATTCATCTGCTGTTTATGCATGTAAATCTATGTCTAAAAAAAGTATAACAACATAATATGACCTTTACTACAAACCCTTCACTAGTTCAAAATGTTGATATGGATTGGACAAACCTGTTGCATATAGTGTTGCGCTCTAAGGGCCTGCTTTTGCTCTGTGGCACAAGTGAAGAACAGAGAATTTATTCTACAGAGGTGGAATAAGTCAAAATGTCCCAGGTTAGACTCCTGACTAAAATTTTAGAGTTAACAGTGAGGAAGAGACTTGATTCTTGCAAAAATACTGTTGTGATCAGATAAGACTGTGGAAATACTTGCATGTAGGAGAAAAAACACAAGGTAAAATTAAGGCTTCCCTTTCCTGTCTCATCATGTTTTTAATCACTTTTGTTCCTTTGAGGGTAACAACAGTTCCATCCAGGGCCTGAATATAAAGAGAAAAGTAGAAAGAACTGTTGTAATCACTCAATTCAGTTCCCTGTAACCATCCTTTTTGGCTGGTTAGAGAGACTAGCCTGGAACAGAAAGACAAAAGATTACTTCTACCCACGCAGACTTCTCTTTCTGGATGCTATGCCAGGTTTACCCTGTATCACTGTGATTTTACCCCAAGATCTCCATTTATGTCATCAAATACTTCCATAGTCCTGAAAGGTTTGGGGTGCAGGTCCAGCCAGACCTCTCACATATCAGCTGGTCCAGGTATCCCTCCCCCAGGTCTCAGACCCCTTCAACCATTCCAGCATAGTCAGCCAAGACTGCTGCTCAGACAGATTGCACTCTGCCTGTTTGGCTAAAAAATTATGGAAGAAGTCAATATAGCTTTCCCTTCTCCGTGTCTGTGTTAGAGAGCAATCACAAGGCTGCAAGGAGAGAAGCTTCAGCTGGCTAGCAAAGGAACTGAAATGTTTTTAAATTAGTTTTCCAACTGATCAGGCAATGGAATTAATTCTTCCTGTGACATACAATCACCAGTTCACAACCCAAGAGAAAAGTGGGTAACACACAGTCAAGGAGAGAGACTCCTCCAGAGGTAGCTAGCCACCAGTCATCTTACCTCTCATGTCAATCTACACCTTCAGATCATGTACCAGGTACTTCTCATGTTAACTTTGTTTGCCTTTAGGAAGCTACAAGCCTGAAATATGCTCAAAAGCTCCTCTCAGTAAAAAGAATTAATGGCAACTATAGCACCAGGGTCGGAGGGCTGCACCCAATCCCTTCTCCACACACCTCTTCCATGCATCAGTGTTTTCCGCACACATGTCCTAAAATTACTGTTCTTCAGAAAGCAACTAAGTTATTTTTATGTTTATGAGTACTAATGTATGTTTTCCCACTCTGTACAAGTACTTCAAATGCTCGATGGCATGCATGGAAATCCTCTACTGAGCTTCAGGTCTGAACCCGGCACGTGCCCTGACCCGCAGCCCTCCACACTTTCTGCTTCTGTGCTGGCACTATTTCTGCCCTCCTCTCAGCTGTCTCCCTGAAGGATACAAGGGTCTTATCTGTGAAGGTAAAGCGAAGGGGAAAGTTATGAAGTAACCAGGCCTGTTAAGATGAAGACATGCATTACTTGTAATGAAACAACTAAGATAATAGGTATCCTCAGTGACTTCTGAACAAGCAGCAGGGAGGAACTCTGTCAACAACAGTCACACATGCTACAAAACACTGTGAAGCAGTTGACTATGAGAATAAAACAATGATTATAGAAGATACACTATGAACAGGACACCTCATTAAGTCAACATACACTGCAAAGAGTTTTTACTAACTTCATTTAATTGTTCTGTTCCAAGACTAAAGACATCACCTCCAAAGACTCCAACTTAAAAACAGTTATGGTGGGAAAAAAATGCCTACAATTGGAGAAAAACCACTATTTATCGGTTCTGTAGATATTGCCTATCAATTTACAAACAACATTACTTCGAACTTGTCTAAACCCTCCCCTTACAAAAAAAAAAAAAAAAAATCAAGGATTACTGACTATGAGAGTTTGAAAAGTGATGAACAGGTTGTTAGATACCTCGAAACATCACTTCTGCCAGCATTAAACTTTTGCAAGGCTCCAGAAACTGGGTTGCCACACTGAATATTTAAAGAAGCAGCTTTGCTCCTACCAGTAGGTATCAGGGTTTTCAAACCACCACCAGTAAGGACTGCAGGTTGGGAACCAGGGAGTGGGCAGGTGAAGTGAGGTGAAGGAGGTAACAAATCAACTATATCCATCTCCACTTCTGAAACCACAGACTCCAGCAGTAACTGAATTCAACACTAGTTGAGGAAATTCTAGTTTCATTAATTATTTCCAAAGAATATATAGTCCTCAGTGGGAAAGAGGTTAACAGGTACGAACTGAAGCAGCACATGAGAAAGGAATCATTACAAAACGGAATGCATGAGAGGGCTTGTAGACAAGGACATGCATCTCTCCAACTCCAGATTTTGCAAGACCAAAAAGAAAGGATCAACAGCTTTTGTGACAAAGAGACAAAAAAATAAATAGCATATTTGTTAGCAAGGAGACGTAAACTTTTCAAAAGTATCTGATTTAGCATTTAATTGATGTTTTCATTGAAATGGAAGCACACCTCATGATGTTAAACACTACTGACCTGTCTAATATGACCTCTCTCAAAACTTTAGTTTTGTTTCCATTTTTTAATGGGATAAGAACTACTTCTTTTTTAGAAAAATATCCCAACAGTTCTTCCAGTGCAAATACTTCTACCTAGTAGCTGCAAACTGCCATTACCCTCTATGGTTACGCAACCATTGATGACCATTTGTTACCAACATAAGCTTCTGCAGAGGCTTGGCTAGCTGTAGTGGTTTACCTTTGAAAGGGGAAAGCAGTCACGGCTGCTCTAGCTTGTTTGGGGAGAGGAAGACAATGAGAAGGGAAAATACAGAGAAAAGGAAGAGGAATCCACTTCAACCTTACCTAGGAAGTTCCTGCCTCTCCCAAAAGTCACGTATTTTCTCTTGTGCTGTTTTTCCCTGGAACATAAAGTCCTCTTCCCTGACATACAAGGGGAAAAAAAGTCTACTCTTCAAAATTTTCTGAATCCACCTCATTTCCCTCACTTTAGTAACAAACATACAGAGGCTAACTACCCTCTGAACTGCTCCTGCTGTCCCATAACTTCATCCAGGGAAGGCTCCTCACTTGTGAAGTCTCCTTTTAACCTGCACCTCTACCAAACAGGGGGAGCTGCCGCTGCAAACTGCTGTTGCTGCCACCCAGGAAACTGCTGCCCCAAAGCACATTGATTTTTCTGTGCAAAAAAAGGGCAGTAATATTTGTATTTGTGACTTTTGTGGGTTTGGGAGCACACCCAAACACCAAGATAAGCGATGTGTTTGTTATGTACTTTTCACGAAAATGCTGCCTGCAGCAAGGTAAATGGGTGGCATCCTGCTGCAGAACTGAGTTCTGAATTGTACTGACATTTCTCTAAAAGAATCAAAACATCACTGCAGGAAAACATGGTGCGTTAATTTCCTAGTAAATTCAGCAATTTGGGGATTTCTGCCTGCTTTTGATTCCCCACCACCACCCCAATTGCTCTGATTTTTCAACTAGAAGTATCATAAAAGCTGAGAATTTCTGGCAGCACCAGCAGGACAGAAAAGCAGCTTCACAGTCCCAAATAAAGGACTTTCCCTGATGGTTAAAGACTTCTAGTACTTTTTAAGACATGTCTCAGCACTTTCCTTGGTGGCAAGAGGTCAGGCTCAGTGACTTTCCCACCGCCTTATTCCCAACTGGATAGGCAGGGATAGCAGAAGCATCAGACCAGAGCTAGTCCCTGGCCAGTATGATGAGCTGATGTCCCACTGTGTGCCCGTGCAACTCTGTTTCCTACAAACACACAGGCTTACTAAACTTATAGTACCAAGTAACTAATGATACTAACATTAAGGTGGGACCTCTGAAATTCAGTGGTAACTGAATGAACACCACTCCGATTTTCCTCTCTCCCATGCTCTATGTATTCCCTACATGAATTGAAGATGACATAGTTGAAACAGCTGGAAGACCACATAAAAGACTAAATTTTTTTTGTCAAACTTCATTTGGGAACAGGGTAATTTACCTGAACAGCAAGGGAAAAAAAGTAACTAAACAAATCTGTTAAAATTTATATTAAAATATAATCCTTTAAAACGGGGTCACTCAGGTAAAAATGACAAATCTGAAAAAGCCAAAGGATGCTTACACTTAAATCCACAAGCCACTCACTGCCAAACAATGGTAAGACAGTATCAAGGGAACATTTAAGAACATTTTATTAAATCATTTAGATTTAATGAAACATCTTCTATTAAAGGCAAAATTAATCTTTTGCTGTATTCTGGTGCATAGGGTACCCTAATTTTAAAGCCATTTTTAATAATGATGTCTCTGGAGTCACAGATTCACAGAATCATTAAGGTTGGAAAAGACCTTTAAGACCATCAAGTCCAACCATCAACCCACCACCACCATGCCCACTAAACCATGTCCTGAAGTGCCACGTCCGCATGTTTTTTGAACACTTCCAGTGATGGTAACTCCATCATCTCTCTGGGCAGCCTGTGCCAATGCTTGACCACTCTCTCCATAAAGAAATCTTTCCTAATACCTAGTCTAAACCTCCCCTGGTGTTACTTGAGGACATTTGCTCTTGTTCTATTGCTAGTTACTTG
>NW_010540387.1:13149-20692 GCF_000687285.1 Phaethon lepturus | reverse complement strand
GTTGCCAACCTGCATGACCAACAGTGGGTAAATGATGGCCTTTGAAACTTACTGTCCGTAGAAAAGATGCAGCACGGGTGGCTGTAGTGCCTTCCTTCCACATAAGCAGCAACACCAGTTCTGCAGGAAGATACTTGCTGCTGAGCCTCAGCCTCTCTACAAGGAAACCATACCCTACACAAGGACAGACAACTGCTTCTCCAAAAAGTGAGTGTACGTGCTCTCTGGAGGAGTTGTCAAAAAGAGGACCAGGTTTTATTAACAATTTTGTGATGTTACCATGCACAGCTACGGTGAACCTCATGGAGATCAGCAACATATGTTGTATTATTTTGTTTCAAAATGCAAAATGGATGCGAGTAGAAGCGTTTTATTCAGTTTAGCTAGTTTGTACCAGAATCATAAAAAGCAGTAAAGGTGGGATCAATTCATTTAATTAATTAGGGAGTTGCCACAGTAAAAAAAAAAAAAACAGCATATTTTTAAACAGGCAGAAATACTGTAAAATATCTGAGTACCTCAGTGACATTTGTTTAAAAGACCATACCTTCTCTGAGTTTTATTGTTTATTTTTACCTACTTGGTTTACCATGCAGAATAAAAAGTCAGGGTAGAGAACACTTGGTGACTGTGACTCCTCTGTAGCTGTTAAGCTCTTTCTTGTGCTTGTCTGTAGAATCATAATGTATTTTTTAGTAATTTTTAGGCAGAGTGAGGGCCACTGGAGCTCTGTTCCCATCACCATGTATTTCAGAGGACAAAGAGTTATGGGAAGTAAGATATATTTTCCTTGAGGAAGTGGACTAAAATCATGCAGAACTGGATGCATACTAAACAAAGGTTGCACTTTCAAAATTTTCTTTGTGATTAGGGATGTAGAAAGATTGTTTTTCTCTTCCTTATGTTTTTTAATAAAAAATAAAACTATGATGGTATTGATTAAAAGTAAGAAATGAAACTCTTGTAGGTATTCTTTGTATCCAGATAATCCTGATACTCCATGGAAAATAACACAGGATTTGTAAGCCAAGTTTGTCCTTTATGCTTAGCAAATATGGTAACACCAGTGAGAAAATAAACTAATTGTTATGTAAGATTCAGAAGATGTGCAGTTAAAACTGAGTATATCAGAAAACCTTTTTAGGCACTTTTTTAAAAAAAGAATTAGTAAAATATACTTTGAGATATGAAAAGCAAGTGAATTGCTCAAGCATCTAGGCAGTTCAGCATGAAATTATCTTACTTTCAGAAGCAAAAATAATTAGTAATTTCATGGCCATATCAGATTCCATATAGTTACTGCATACCTTCTACTTGTTTCATTTATGCAAATGAGAACACTTTTCCCATCACTCCATAATGAAGATAGGTACACAGAATGACAGTTGCAGAGAAAGACGCCCACCTATACACAAAGACTGCAAAAGAATGACAGTTGTCTAGAGATACAGGGCTCACATGGTTTCATCTAGCACTAAGGAAACTGACACAGTAATAAAAATTTAATCCAACCAGTTTCAGTTGTCAGCAGCATCGTTGTATAGGTTACAACGAGGCAAAGAAGAATCAGTGATGACTCTGAATGACATCAGTGTCATCAGTGATGACAGTGAATTCACATCTATCTTACAAACTTTGGTGCAGGCCAGAAGCAACATAATTATCCACTACGTTCTTTCAGCCCAAGTGAAGAAGGGAGAGAAGGTTTGGGAGAGATGACCTAACTGATGACTTTGACTACTTTGACAGAGTCAGACTCTTCTCAGAAGCACACAGTGAAAGAATAAGAGGCCAAGGACAAAAGTTACATCAAGGGAAATTCTGATTAGTTACAAGAATAAAAAGTCACAGTGAGGATGGTCGAACATCAGAACAGGTTACTCAAAACAGCTGTGGAATATCTTTGGAGATATTCCAAATTAGACTGGACAACTGGAGCAACCTGAACTGACCTTGAAGTTGGTTTTGCTTTCAACAGAAGATCAGACCAGGTGACCTTATATATTCTGTAATTTTGTGATTGCAAAAGGTATGCAGTCTTGGGTATCTTCATAACAGGGAAGAAGCTGGTTCAGCTAAATCATTAGTATCCCCTTGAAAATACTCTTATGTTTCCAGTGTTTCAGAAAAGGGCCAGCTGTTTATTAAACAACTTCAAGTAGCTGGGCACTGAAAGATTATTTATATGCAGTCTTCAGATTTAGATGCAGATCTTCAGATCACCATAGATCAGTTAACACAATCGTACTTCTTGAAAAACTCATCTGCAAGCTAAATCATTCCTAACCCTTCCTTTAGGCAGAAATATGAATGTCTGACATCAAGAAAAGATAGGTAAATAATGAAAATCAAACTACATAGATCTACGCAGGTCCACCAAAGGCCAAGGATAGAGGTGGAGACTCTTGGTCCCAGAGAGCCTAACTGTGGCAAGTTCCCACATTGCCTAAGCTCTCACTCATCACACTCTCTCCATTTTCATGAGGAACTCTGGAATGAGACTCGGAAGCTCAGTACCAATGGATCTGAGTCAACAGTAGTTTAAATCATGATGAAGAGATGTTGAAATACTATCTGAAATGACCCATTGTGCTGCTTCTGCTTCACAGACACCCACAGGAGGCAGCAGGTTAACACCCACAGAGTTTCATAGTGAGATCAGTCAGGCACTATCTCAGATCAGAAGAGGTCTGAACAGAAGGCTTCTATTTTAGACAAAACCTTGATTTACCTATTCAGAATTGTCAGTCCTTACAGGAACCACAGTCCGTCAAGAGTGATGGTGTGGTAATTTCCCATTCCGCAGAATGTTCTGCCCATGAACACAGGATGGTCTAGATGTGTAAATGGATAAACACAAACATCCATGTAAGCAAATATGACACCCAGAGAACCAGCATTCTCTGAAATAACATTCTTCACTCCTCTGCCTTTGATGATTTTTGAGGGAACAATTCTACTTTCACCTGCCTAGTAATATTGCAATAGCCACAAAAGAGACTGCACATCCCAGAATCTCTGGGATTTTATCACCCTGGGAATCACTCACATGAATAACCAGCATGAATTAGGACTCAGAGCTCAATGCGTTATTCAAGTAAAATAACTAGTCAGTTGCTTTCACTGGGTGAGGGTTTTTTGGGGTTTTTTTACAAACTTCTACCTGCTTTGCAAAAGAGCATCACTTATATAGGACTCTAATTTCTAAAGGCCTTACAATGCTCTTGCTGAATATATATATGTGTGTATAATATATATATATGTGTGTGTGTGTATTATATATTGCTATACCAAGGCACCTGGAGCTCAGGAATTAAAGGTGCATATGGAGAAGAAAGATGCAGCACCTGTTTTCACTCAGCACTCAAGACCAGTGGTAGAATTTGTCTCCCTGTCCACCTCTCTCCCTATGCACAGCTGTGTGAAAGCAGTCCCATTTAGTTATTGATGACTTCATTCTGCAACAGTATTTCCAGGAAGTAGCATCATTCCCATTGCCGTTATCATCTTGGGATTCGCAAGGAGTCTTCATGTGACATTTGTTAGTTGATAAGAGAGGAGGTCTCTAAGTGTCAAAGGTGGGTTTTTTTTCCTAACTTGCCTCACGATCAGGTTTTGTGCTCACACTAGAACCACTTCCCTTAGTAAGGAATAAAGCAATAACAGGTGATCTCTTTTCATGTTTACTCAGCACATGGGCTTGGGCTGACCTCCTTGGGAGTGTTTGCTGTTCTTCAAGCTAACTTCCTGGAGCACTTATCAGATGGCATAGACGCTTGCTATGACTGAGAATATTCTCATACACTGAGCACACGCAGTCTTGGGCATATTTAGACCACACAAATACTTTTACATTCTACTGTTAAATTTTTTGTCCATAATTATATTGTGGGTATTGAATTAGACATGGTCACAACCAGCTACCCACCTTTCTCCAATGCCTTCCTGCCCTTTTGACATCCTTAGCTGTAACTGCTGCTGGCAGAGTTTATTTATTCTCTCCTTATCAATAGCAGCTGTGGGAGTAAAGGCTGTTAGCAGGGATTATTTGACTTTGTTTTCCTCAATGGTGGAATAATGTTCTGAGTTTCCTTTTGCTTCTGCCTTCTCCTCTTTTGTTGGAGATAGTTTTCCTTCAACAGTAAAGAGAAAATTTGATAACAGAATAGCAGAAATAGAAAAATGATGTTGTCATATTTGACATTTTTAGCAAAAGAAATAGTCTGTGACAGAAAATAGGTGTTTACTACTACCTTCCCTTTTCCAACCTATTTTTGTGAACTGCGATATCCACAATCCTGTAGCAGAAGTATTTAGAGTCTAGTAATAGCAAAGTTAAGACCAGATGACCCAATACTTCTTTTCCATCTGTACATCCTGCAAAATGTAAAGATACAAGATGGAGTAAAAAGCAGAGTGCTGGGAAAAGCAGCTACAGCTCCAGTATTACCACACAAAATAAGTAAGTATTATCAACAGCAGTCAGTACAGGATTATTAGTTGTATTTTTAGTTTGGATGTGCAACTGCAGCGTCTTACCACAGCAGACACAGCATTCAGATGTATCTGCCAGGAGACATCAGGCTGATGGCCGTTACATGCCTAACATGCTCTCCTCATCTACCCTGAATATTTCCCGTCTTTCTGTCTTTCGTAATAGCACGTGTTGGAGATGGCCCACTGCCTTACGTTCTGTTCATGGTTTAAAACTCACCAAACGGTGTGTATAAGAAGGGATTTTTCCTCAAAACATTGCAAAGGATTCCAAGCTAGAAATATAAAAGTAATGTTTGTCTTTATGACAGCCTGGTTTTTAATAACTAACCAACGCCATCTATGTGAACCTCTTTCTCAGGGACAATAAAACATTTCTTACCCCAGACAGTTAACTGAATTAATACTGACATGTATTAATACAAGCCCATGTAACCTTTTGTCTGTTTGGCACTCAGGAGGAAGACAGACACTGTGGATGAGCTGCCCCAAAACTGTGTAAAGCATAAAGCTATTTTAGGAGCAAATCATAAACGTTTCACAAGATGAGAACAACAGAATCCTGCACTAACAATGGTCATATTTGAAATGTATTAAGAAACCATTAAAACAGCTGAACTAAGAAGTCAATTATATTTGGCTGTATTTTTATCTTCTTCTATGCCCCCCAACTCAGAGATGAGTAGTTCCCAGTCCTGTGAAAATACTTTGTCTTCTTTTCTGAGAAGACACAAGACAAATGGACTTTTTAGGAGGAACACCATTTTGCTTTCTTCACTCTCTTCCTTTTGGAACAGCTGGCCACAAGGAACCTATTTTCAGAAGGGCTTTCATCTCACAGTAGGAGGCGGAGTGCTTATTTTCTCCACAACAGTGTTGGGTTGTGATACTGCCTAAACTTCTTTGTTCATCCCCAGCACTGCAGGAACAGGTAGAGAAGTCCAATCATCTTTCTCCCCCAGGTACCAAGATATGCCTTAAAAAATTCAAAACACATTTTTAATGAGTCAGTAATATTTTTAATAGCTCATTTCATCCTCAGAAGCAAACCAGTCTCAATATTGCTTGTCAAATTATGCACCTACATAATGAACTAATGAGCACTGGTTGATTAGTAGTCTTGCAGTCTGGACCTCCCTCCCCCAAGCATTTCTCTAACAGAAACACACACACAAATGACTGAAAAGTCAATGTCTAAAATCTAATTGTACCCCTCTATTTGTAACTTCATGTGTATTAAAATGATTCTCTTACAATCCAAAAAGTTGTATGCTACCAGTGATAGACACTGGCAGCTCCATGCCAAAAGCAATATAATTTGCTGTCCCCCTTGACATCCGTAATGTTTAATTATGTGACCTCAATTAACCAGCCCTACAAATAAAGGGATTTCCTGTCCTTTCACTATCCTGTACTTTTATATTATCTACATAAATCCCAGTTTTCTCCTGGCTTGCACCATAGCTATTTGATCTTCCTTTGTACTTTCCGAATTGTATTATAATTGCCTAAAATTGTCTTTATTCAGCTGTTAGATCTAAGAATACTTACATTCCACGACCATCAATCTGGCTGTTTTCTAAGGAAAGTTAAGGTTAGAAGATAGTAACAGCCCACTAAATAGACTTAAAAGGACTTTTCACAGCCAGATTCCTCTCTCCCTCCCTCCACTTCCCAGGTCAACATAGAAACAAGATAGTAGTAAGGACTAAAGCTCTTCTCATAGTCCCTTTCTTAACAGCGTAATTCTCTCCAGCTGAGCCCAGCCACATTTCCAAGGGCAAGGAAAGCCCACTAATTATTTTGCTCAGGGTTTCAGTGCTAACCCTTGATATGTAAGTCCATAAAATTTCCCATTACTTCATACTGTAAGTATTCACAGCACAGAAAATACCAAAAGCTACCCTGTTTAGACACAAAAGAAATTAAAAAAGTAATTACCATAATGAAGTGACATGACATTCTATTAGCCTGGAAAAATCCTCTGATATATCCTCATGAAATATTATAAGATATAGGGTAGTTTTGCTGGCAGCCACTTCTGTCAATACTGAAATAAGGAGTTAAAAGAACACAGATTACTCTTAAAGGTCAGTCAAAGATTAATATTATGACAGTAGGACAAGTTGTGGTTTCAAGATGTCCAAATTAAAAAAAAAGAGTTACTGTGCTGTTGGGATTGTGCATCTTAACAGGTGTGCTCATAAAATGATATTATTATTTAAGACGTCCTCACAATGCCACTGTAGAGTACTCGTAAATCATTAACTCTGTAAGAGAAGTGGAAAAAAATTAGGATCTAAGATAACATTTGAAAATGTGGAAGTGATTCTTTATTTTGGATGGCATTAATCTGAGGACAACACCAAAGCTGGGTGATGTTTTTTTTGAGTGTTATCACATGATCTGAACAGCTATATCTCTAGCTAGAATCAAAAATAAGTTCAAAGTTTTTGTCAAATATTTTCTCAGGACCAACCAGACAGTACATTACTGTATTCAAGTTTTTGCAAGTTGTGCCTTAATCTTTATCACTACTGTCTGACAAAGAGCACCACCACTTGCTCTCAAGGATAGATCAGCTCTTCGCATAACAGTTTTTACATAAGTTGTACTAGTTTGTATTCCCTCATGCCACAAGTGGGTGTGATCTCTCTTCAGAAACTGGCCTGTACTGGGTTTGTGTAGAAAGGGTTTGGTAACAGGAGAGGCTACAGAGGTGGCTTCTGTGAGAAGATGCCACAAGATGCCTCTCTGTCTGATTGAGCCAGTGCCAGCTGGCTCCAAGATGGACCCATTGCTGGCCAAGGCCAGGCTGGTCAGCGACACTGGTGGCACCTCTGTGACAACATATTTAAGAAGGGAAAAAAAACTGCTGCACAACAGCACCCAGAGAGAGGAGTGAGAATGTGCGAGAGAAACAGCCCTGCAGCCCCCCAGGCCAGAGCAGCAGGAGGGGCAGGAGATGCTCCAGGTGCCAGAGCAGAGGTTCCCCGGCAGCCCCTGGGGAAGCCCACGGTGAGGCCGGCTGTGGCCCTGCAGGCATGGA
>NW_010540387.1:0-13037 GCF_000687285.1 Phaethon lepturus | reverse complement strand
ATGGGGGACCCACGCTGGAGCAGTCTGTCCCTGAAGGACGGCACCCTGTGGAAGGGGCCCAGGCTGGAGCAGTTCATGAAGAACTGCAGCCCCTGGGAAGGATCCACATTGGAGAAGTTTGTGGAGAACTGCCTCACATGGGAGGGAGCCTACATTGCAGGAGGGGAAGAGTGTGAGGAGGAAGAAGCGGCAGAAACAACACGTGATGAACTGACCACAACCCTCATTGCCAACTGCCTGTGCCACTCAAGGGGAGGAGGAAGAGAAAATTGTGAATGAAGTTGAGCCCGGGAAGAAGGGAGGGGTGGGCGGAAGGTGTTTTAAGATTTCAGTTTAGTTCTCATTGCTCTACTCTGATTTGATTGTCCATATATCAAAATAATTTTCCCAAGCCGAGTCAATTCTGCCCATGACGGTAACTGGTGAGTGGTCTCGCCCTGTCCTTCTCTCAACCCACAAGCCTTCTGTTGTATTTTTTCTCTCCTGTCCAGCAGAGGAGAGGAGGGTAAGTCACCGTTTAACTCTTTAACCAGCATACTTCAGCTCAGCTGAATTTTCAAAATAAAAACCTGATCTGATTCCCAAAGCCCTGTGCTTCAAACATGCAGAGGGGCCCACGTAATTCTCTGAGTGTGGATCGTGATCTGCAGCCAGGTTATCAACACCGCTTTTTAGTTTAAAACATATACACAAGTTTTAATTTTAAAGATTGTAATGATAGAGTCACTTACTGAATATTTATCGGGCGAATGTGTGAATGCCACATAACACCCCAAGAATGATCATGAATTTAACTGTGCATTTCTCAACAGCTTGAAGTGTATTGGAACACCTTTATTTTGTGCCAATTATTGTTATATCTTTTCCTCTGAACAACATTTCCAACACCATGTTGTTCTGTGCTCTAGCCCTGTGTTTTCCAACTAGTATGTAATTCACTCAGTGAAAAATGTTTAAAAGCTCTGTTCTGTAATTATCTACATCCTTGTAGCCTTTTGGAAGAGATCTTCTATTTTTCTCCCAGTGACCGAACACCACATTTGTAAAAATGTGTTGGCCTATCACACAGAAGAGTTAACTCAGTAAATTCAGCAAATACACTTCTGAGACTGTGGTAGCTGTAAATCTCCAAGAAAACAGGATTCAAAAACTGCAATAATTCTAGCATAAGTTGCACTTAAGAAAAAAATTTGAGTTAGGATTTCGTATGGAGGGAAATAAGGATGCTTTTCCTCATTCTCTGTATGCTCTGTATTAATACAGAAATGAGGATCCGGGACCAATTCCAGATTGGTTTTAGGTGTTTGCAAAAGAGATGTCAAAAACCAGTTGAAGCTCTTCTTTCTATTTTTTTAGAAACGTATGTCCCAATTATCTTAGTATTTGAATATCATATTATGGTATTTTTAAAGTCCCAAGGGTAGTCTGAACTTCTTACTTCAAATTAACATTATATAACGAAAGCTTATCTGTAAATATTCATAATTTACCTGTCAGAGGCTTTGAAAGGCACTGTTCTGATTCTAATCAAACACTCCTTTCTGCTGATGTTTAGAATGGTTTCTCCCAATTTCAGTAATGTTTTCACTAGATTTTGCACGTAGGGTGAGGAATAATAATACAGTATCATTTAATTGAATTGCCATTATGACAGGCTTTACAATGAGCTGTTTAAGGTAAAACATTTTATAGACTGCTATTCAAAGGAATTAATTGCTTCAATTATGTATCTCCGCATGAAGATGCACATGTACTGAAACACGTGTTTATATATACGTGCATATATGTAAATATATACACTGTGGGAACATACATCTGGACAAAGTAGATACAGCCACTGCAAAATTTTGTTTTAAAAACCTGCTTTATAATATTGCCAGAGTCACAGATGGCAATGGCATTTGTTGTCATAGCTTTTTTCCTACTTTTTCTGCTTCCCCAACCTTTTGTAAGGCAAGAGTAAGGGGATTGTGAGGTACTTTTAACTGGCACACATAGTGAAATTGTAACCAGCACAAATAGCAAAATCAAGGTTTCAGGCTCTTTTCACAGCCACATCTGACTCTAACAACTCCAGCCTTCTCTATTCTCAGTCTTTCCATCTTTGGTAGTTTTCTGCATGCCTCAGTTCCTTGACTTGTGTGGTTATTCCAGAACCTCTGGTTCTGTCTAAAAGCAAAAGGAATAAGTTCCTCGGGCTATGCTGGCCATGGGAGCACTGAGAGACTCACGGTTCTAACTGCTCTCATTTCACCCATGAAACATTTCAGTTAGTCAAAGCAGAGGTTTCAAAGGAGTGCAAATCAGGATCATATACGTTCCTCCTCCTCTGCTGAACAGCATCTCTCAGGACTCACCTGTGTCTCTGGGCTGCCTCTCCGAAAAAAACTCACTTGCAATATTTGAAATATCCAGATACCCATAAAAGGCAAGACATGAGTCTTTTACCATAAGGCTTGCTTTCTGGAAGACCACCTTATTAGTAATGGCTGCTACTTCAACAGTTTGGATAGGTGAGGTCTTAAAGGCATAAACACACAGGCAGAGATCGCCCACGCCCTGACGAAGCTTAAGTAGGTTTGCGGTTACCTTGCTTGGCAAATGAGCAACCGGAACTGCCCTCAGACGGTCTTAACCTTCACATAAATGTTGTGCACGAAAAGAAAAAAGCAGAACTATTAACAACAGCGTTTGAGAGTGGGGCCTGCAGTTCCTGGCCACAAAGCCTCATCCCTAGCCATGACAATCCCTCCCTTTTCCTCTCAAATGGGCACAAAGGGTGTATTCCTTCTAAGTCGTCCAGCCACAAGAGCTAAAGTGGTAAGAACTGGAAAGGCTGACATAAACACATACTCCTATCTCTACTGCCATTGTACTGTACTTCAAACTACCCCTGCTGACTTTTATTACCCTAAATATTTTAATGTTAAAATTACTGATACTTTTTTTAAAAAATGCAGTAATGGCTAAAATTCTGATAAATTACAGTGGGTGTTATTTTTAATAATTTAACATAATGGCTGCAGCCTTTTCACTGAAGTAGCAATTAAGTCATCACAGTTGCCTGGCCTACACAAATTTATTGTGTGTGGTTTTATTGCTCATACCTTCAGAACCATTTTGCCGCACAATCTGACACCAAAGTCAGAAATCATGCAGGGAAAACGGGTAGGAAAAGAAAGGTCATTAACTGAAACTCTTATTTTTTATTATGTTCCACTGATATTAACACAGTTGTAAGTGGCTGTGCATCTCAAACATGAAGTTTCTCCATGTAATCATCATTGCTGCAGGTATATGTCTGTTCAAATATATTTCTCATTCTGAACCAGGAATATACACAGGGACACATCACCAGAATCATCTATTTTTAAGGTGCCTCAGCTGTATAGCTCACCTTCTAATTCTTGGTTTGTTTATGAACAACATTTATACAAAATTCCCATATTTCTGACATTCCAGTATCTTGTTTTTTCACAGAAGCCAATGTCCTGCTGCATAAATAACTTTCGCTACAAACTGTTGTTACTCCATTTGTGGTGGGTCTGTTGTTTTGTTTTCTTTTAATTTCATTGCTGTGGCTGCTACTCCCAATACTGAAGCAAACTGCTTGTCACTAGTCTACAGCAGGTTAGCAAGGAGTCATGAGGTGACTTTTAGCACAAGCCTCATATTTAATATGCACAGCAGTCAAATTCTTTCTTCCCAGTCTAGTTAGCAATTTGAAGATTTCATAATTTCTTTTTAATAATCCTAAACAGATCAGGAAAGGAAGCCAACAATTAGGCCATAACGATTTTCTTTATTCTATTATGTAAAATTATATAAATAATTATATTATTTATACACACTTTTTGAGTGGCCTTAGACAAAATGCTTAACTTTTCTGTGCTTTGTTTTCCATATTTGTTTTGAGCAGGAGTAATAGTAGTGACACAAGAAGTCAAAACTCTGAGCACTTTGACCCTGGTTCAGCAAAACACCTGCATGCCTTGGCTGTCCCAGCAATCCAAAATTAAATATAGACCAAGTTTCTCCTAGTTTCCATAAGAATTTTGTGACATCTCAGGGAAGTTATTACAATCACGAATTTCTGATAAGGACCTCCAAGTTGCAGCTCTAGATTATAAGAATATTTGGTAAGCAGGTGTTCATGGTCCCCAATGTATAACTCCATAGTGAGAGGGCAGAGTCACGGAAGGTGGAAAATATCTATGTGGGGGACCTACACCAGAGGGCTGTAAGTGGACCCAACGTGTTTCCATGTGTTTGAAAAAGAAACCCTCCTGAATTCAGAAAGAAATGGCAAGAGAGACACAATCACAGCCCTGAGGGTCAGCCTTGACAGCCTGCATACTGCTCGCTGGAGATTTGTGTGAGCATAAACGCAGTTCCAGTCATGTACTGCAGGTAAGTGCATGGACACGGGCAAGGACCATGGAGTAGCCAGTGTGTTATCAATCAGCAGCTAAGCTTACCTTATTCATGTAGCCATGCCCCAAGCTACCACTAGACTAAACCACCTAATAATAAAGTATTAATATACAGCAGGTGCCTAATTATGTAGACTGAGTTACAACTGCCCCTCATTTTCATGTGAAAAATGGTGTTGTTTGAAAATCCTAGCTGAAGGCTTTGCAGAAACAGTACGCTGTCACATCAAAACCCGGTCACATCAGGTATCCTGGTCCTTGGTATAATACAAGACCCAGGGGGACTGATCAGTTTAAAAAGAGAAACTACTCTGCCCCAGGCAAAAAAATAATTCAGAGCAACACTAATTCACACTACCAAATGGAATCAGACAGCAAGCTTTCCACCCTCTTTTTGCTCTCTCTTCAGCTGCCCTCCCTCCCTACAAAAAAAAAAAAAAGAAAAAAAACCCCACAAAACACTGACTTCTGCCTCACCGGCCACTGCAGCTTCAGGGGATTGTTACTATTCCCCTAAACACCAGTTTGAGCTAGAACATTCTTGCTACCACAAAATGTGACGTGTGTACACTGGGTAAATAGGAAGCATTACAGGAAAGACGTTATATTTGTCATCTCTTGCACAGGTGTACTATCCTTCATTTCCAACTAAAGGAGGTGCTATCCCAGCCACTCGTTAAAGGGATTAAACATGTTGTCTTTAATTTGTCTAAACCCAGAGAAAGGAACTCCAGATACGCTCATGTTTCATATGTCCAACAGCATCACCAGTTCAGGCATGGAGGAAGCTCTGCTCCTGCAACAAAACCACAGCATTACGCAGGGCGGTGGGGGTTTGTCCTTCCCCCTGCCCCGATTTCCCTCGCTGCAATCAACAGCCAAATTGATCTGACACATCATCCGTACAGCAAGGTCCCCAGGGAGAGGGTACGTATGCAGTGTGTGGAGTGCAGTGGGGAAGAGAGGACCTGGAGGGGCAACGGGGGGAGATAAAGTGTTCAAAAGTAAAGTCATCAAAAATAATGAGGCTGTTCCGCCCAGCTTCCACTGCAGCAGAAGAGCAAAGTGCCCTTTCAAATTGGGTGTCCCAGCTCCACCGCTGAAATAACTGGTCATAGAAAGCTGCAAGCAAATTGCCTTGACAAGGCTGTTACTGTTGTAAGGGTTCAAAGGTTTTGGACACTAGGTCAGTGGCTGCCAATCAAGCGGACAGAAAAAGCTGCTCGTTGAGCCTGTGATTTCTACCTAGGCCGCAATTATCCCTGACTATTCCTGTACCTCAGCAGCTCGTCTGATTAAACCAGCCTCCCTTTTACATCTCTTTCAGAGTGCGATTCACACACTAATTAGTTGCCTGCTCTCCACTGGGATGTCAGACCCTCAGTCAATTTATCTCTATTTCAGCCTGCTCAGAGTGACTTCCCCAGTTATCAAAATTTAATCATGCCTTCAAAAATGTTGAAAAGTGGTCATTAGAGGCAAAAGGCCACAGGATACAATATTCATTTTTCTCTATCTTCCAGTCATCCAGCTGGCATCTATAATGGATATCCTGGGGGCTGTGAGAACACGTTGATTTATGCAACCTTGCTCTTGCTCTCACTGTGGTGCACCAGCCTGCTTTAAAGAACAGGTTTTAACAAGGTCTGAGGTGGGAGGACATTAATCATGGTAGCATTGTATGTGAAAAAGGGTGCTGTGTAGTCAGAAGAACCCCCTACAGCAGGGCAGTTAGATTTTTTTACCACCTTCTCAGAGATAAAGGAGAGTTTGACAATTGATTAGACCTTTCTGTAACCTTGCAGTCCTGTGAAATGATGAGAGAGAGACAGGGAGGGGAAAGAATAGTGAGAGGGGGAGGGAGAGAGAGACAGAGAATGATTCTCATACTGACGGTCTTAAATGTGCAATAACTTTATGATTCTTGACTGAAACTGGCTATCAAAATCAGTCCCAACTCAATACAGTCTAAAAAAGAAGATCGTTCTTGGAATAAGAGTCCTTTCAGCTGTACGTGTCAGAGGCAATCATGGGCACCAGCAGCCTGCAGTGACTCCCCTGAATACTCTGTATTGCACAGTGAAACTCTGATAAAAATGGCATTGGATAACATCAATCCCAGCTGTAACGTTCCAAAGTAGGTTTCAGCAAAATCAACAGTGATGAATTGAAATTTGTTGACAATAGGCCAGGGGAGGGGGAGTACGTGGGGAGGACTGATTATTATTCCATCTTTTTCTTCCTTGAAACTAGAGGAATGATTTCCAAACCTGGGTGCATGCAACTGAATGCATACATTTGCATGCGATGAGCCAATGCACAATACGAAGGCAAAATCTGAGTGCGCAAACCAGATACTTGCCTTTGCCCATGGAGGGTTCCCTGGTGAGCAATTCATATGCAAATGAGTGTTGAAAACCAGGCTCAGCTAATTTGTTTAATCTACCATGATGTCGGTGTTTTTGCCCTTGTCCAACATACAGGATCAGAGGGTCACAACTTAGAGCGACTAGAGCCGGGCACATTGTGAGAGTACACATTATGTTATGCCTCCCCCATACTGCTCTGGCAATGTGACTTAATCCTGAACTGCAATCCCCCTGCTATTTCAGTCCTGAGCTTTTCTCTATACTGCATGCAATAATTGCCATTTTCCATTCCCCTGTCCTGGGATCTCTCAAGCTGAAGAAGTCTCCTGAGCTCTCACCCCCCCTCCTCGCTGACACTTAAGACCCTGGGGGTAAATGTTCAGCACAGTATGCAGGCATTGAGCTGAACAACTCATTACTGGTATGGGGAGGAAAATGTAACTAATCCTCATATCATGCTGGAAATTTAACCCTGGATGTCGTAAGAGACTGTTCTTCTCCACAGACAGAACCAAAATGAGCTAGAGAGAAAGTGAAAAATGAAATAAAAATCAAGAGCATTCTCCAGTTCCCTCTCTTTGCATTGGTGGACTGAAATCCCTTTCCTGCTGTGGCCAGCCTACCTCAGTTTTTTCTCTCCTGTGCAGGTTGCTGCCAGCCACTTGAGAAGGTGTGGACAACCTGTCAAGAGCAATATTCGCCCATGTCAGATTCTGATTGATCTATTACAGCTCAGTAAATGAAATAGCATTAGATCTTTAAAAGCTTTGGAGTCATAAAATGCAGGACGATTTTTTTTTTAGACTGCATAAGGACATTTGCCCTAGCACCTTCTCCCAGGAGAATGTGGGGATGTCATCCAGGCTACTACTCAGTCCATCTGTTTCAACTGGGCGCTGGATCCTAGTTATTAAGGACTTCTGCATTAGGTTGCTACCTTGTTTCTTGGTCTTTCCTGCTGCAGCAGGAAGGACATCAAGAACCAGCTGCTTGTCTTCAGCATATCAAGTCTTCCAGGCAAGCAGTTGACTTGTCACTAAGCAGCCCATATTATGATACACCATGAGACACATTCAAAACGTCGTAGGCTTACTATTTAAAGGGGGATATTGGAGGTATGAACATGAGAATGCCTGTGCCTAGCCACATTAATTTCAAACCAGATCCTTTGAATTCAGATGTACTGGTTAAACAAGCAAGGCCTGAGTACATTAATCAAATGTAGTCAGACAGAGCATTTGCCTTGGACTGCAGTAGTCTGAGTGCTACTGAAAGGAGTTTCTGAAAAACTCAGTTTCTGAAAAAGGCTGAGCAAGTTCTCCTACATTTTGTACCCAGCTGTCCGAGGTGAAATATGTGAAGCGGGCCTCTGTGCATCCCATGCTACCTGTATTCCTGGGTGAACTGTCAACAACATTCAGCCAAGCCAGTATATAAAGACCCTGTCTTCATGCTACCCTGCAAGGCACATCAACCCCATGGAAAAACAGGTTTGCTGAATTCTGCCCTCAGCACCTCTGCAAAAACCTAGCAGTGATGCTCTTGAGAAGAAACCCTCAGTTTTCTGCTATGCTTTTTGTGCTTCCATATTCTACAGGCAGAACATATGTGGGACATCTCTCAGAGAAGCAGCAAAAAATATTTTAGAGGCAGGAAGGAGGAGTCTTGAATGTAAGCACCAAAAAACAGGGGTGCAGGAGGTTTTTACTCAGAAACAAATTTGTGATGTTTCTTTCCTAATGCACTCAAGATTATTCAAAGAATATTAATGAGGAAAAATTTAATCTATTTTTCTGGACTGTTACAGGGCTGACAGTGTATGTGAATGAAAAGAAACAAAGGATCCTGGAAGTTAGTAACTGCACAAGAGTAATAGTCTGTAGTTGCTAGTATTTTGGACAGCAGATATTTTGCATCAACATCTTCCCATACTGTGTGTCAACCACATAGAAACAGAGGTATTAGATGTGCTCTCTGTTTGGTAGAAGTGAATGGAAGTACAGTATTAAATTATGGTTTTGCTCCAATTGCTCCGTCTTCCTGGCACTGTTGGCAAGCATGAAAGCTGTAATTTTCATTAAAAGACTCATCCAGATATTTGGCAGAGCTTATATGATTCCTAGAGCTGCTCAGTCACAAACAGACAATTAACCCATAAAGGAGTGCTCATATTAGATTTATATATATCAATGGTACAAAGAGAGAGAAGAAGCTGCAAGGATGTTTACAGTAAAAAAACAAACACCACAAGGCAACCTGATAGTACAGACCATAGAGTTTAGCAGCTGAACCTCTACCTTTTATTTCAGTAACATAGCAGAATGAAATCAAGTTAAGAGCTACAGACAAAACCCATTTAAAAAATAGAAGAAAACATCCAGATTACACGGAGAACACAAAGGAATGTTAAATCACTTCCAGTATTGTAAAAGTTCTGACTATAGCTGATGATAAAATTATAGGAATTAATAAATGTATATGCATTGACTTTCCTCTGTGTATGTGTATATATATTTGCATACATGTTTATGCAGACATAAGAGTGAATTCAGATGATAGGGGAACTGAAAAGTATCAGCTAAAAGCAAATGAAATTTTGATGTATATAAATCACTTCCAAACAGTCAGAGATTCATCCTCTATTTTTCCTATTTAAGGATCCAAACTGACATAAAGTAAGTACTTCAAGAGACACTATTTTTCAACTGGAAGATTCTTAGTAATGGACTATTAGTCAGATCCAGTAAATAACAACAACAGTCATTTACATACTGTGGCAGCAGCATAGACAGTGCACGCACCAGAAAAAAATAAATGTTAAAAATTTTCAAAAGCCTTAATTCAAAGTAACACATCACAAGTCATGTGATCCTGAGCCACTCCACCAGATTTTTACTTCCACAACTCTGGAATTTCACTCCAAAATCATTATTCAAGCAAATACATAATCCCAAGTAGTTTAACTGGAACTGCAGTTTTCAACTAGGAAAAGCCCTAAAGGTCCTGGCACAAAGTTTGAAGAGGCTGGGAGACCTGGTATAGCTTTCTGGCAAACAGCTTCCTTTCTTGAAAACTGGATTTCTGAAGTTTCATGTTTCATTCTGAACATTATCCACTTTCTATCTATATCGTAAATTAGAGGATAGACCTACACTGATATCCATAAAAAGAGAATTGTCAAAATATTTCAAAATAAGAGCTTTTAAAAGGAGCAATAGCCATTTTTTTCCTATATTGCAGTAACTAGGAGAGCGCACATTCAAAAGCCCAGATATTTTCCATTTCACAAACACCACTAAACATTTAAAAGCAAAGTATTGTTTGTAAATATGAACTCAGATATGCTTTCCTGGTTATAGGGTGTGAAATGGAAATAATAACATACAGTTAAATAATCTTTTTGAATCAGTGTCTTCATTTCACATTTTTTACCCCAGCACAAGGCAACTAAGGTACAATGTTAGAAGACACTGCCAAACCCTGGGAAATAACCAGGTAACATGAATATTACTCACCACAACAAAATACACACTTTCAAGTTATACAGATAAAATAACCCACATGTTCTAAAGTAACGCACACATAGCAAAATTATAACCCCACTGTATTTATACACACGGGTGCAGTTTTCATACACTATTATAGTCTCCTATTATATATCTTTAAATCATACTGCAAAAGTTTCTGCTTTCCCCTAATGCCGGCTCTAATTTAAGATGAACAACTACTCTCATAAAGAAAAACTGCTGCTGCTGCTGTTTATTAGGCTGCAGAAAGGTCTCGCTGACTAATGTCCCAGGATTAAATGAATGTGGAATAATAAGACCTGATTTATTTGTGCTCCAGTAGGATAAAGCTGCCACTGATTTTACAAGAAACTATTCATCTGAGGGCTACTACAGCTAGTAAATTGTGGCTGTTGCTGAAATTAGTCTCCAGGCCTTCGTGCAATCTACAGAGTGAAGTAGCAACGCGGTAATAAAGCTATTGTGAGTACTTGGTGTATTTAAAAGGTCCCACTTTTATCCCCGTCTTAAGGGATTCTAAAAGTCAGCTTTCAGAAACTCCTACCAGAAACACTACTGGCCTTTGCATACAATTTACATTTTTACCCTGGGAATGTATGAGAATTAAAAATGTATAAGTCACGATAAAGCAGATGAAATCTCATGCTTGTGGGTTTTCGGATTTTTTTTTCCCTTTACACAGCCTGGAGTCATGTTTTCATTTCAGCATTACAATAGGTACACAGGTCTCTGTCCAGCCCAGAAATTCTCATGAAAAGTACAGTAAAGTGAATCCTCAATAAAATAGCAAAATAAATATTTTTCAAGATTTCCTAAATACATTCTGATGTTTGCACTTAGATAATAATAAACCAAAAATGCACTGAATCACGTTAAAACATACAAAATGAAATTGTCTGAAAAGCAAGGAATTACCAGAGCCATTTAAAAAGAAGAAATAATAGGAAACAATACAAATAAGAATCTAAAAGTGAAAATCGTCCTTATATTATACTGGGAGCATTATATCCTGATCCAGTAAAAGGTGGACTAGTATTATGTCAGATAGACTTTTGCAGAGGTATGAATGAATTGCTGAGATCTATGGACAACTACCCACGTTGAAAATAAAAGTGAAAGCCTTTTCATCAAATCTATAAATCTCAGTATGCAAATTTTATTTAAAATTAATTGCATTTTTGTCTATCAGCAATATTTCTTCCAGGCTAAAGATCAGGTTATATTTCTAGAGTTAACTTTCATTATCTGACTTATACCTATTCCCTGAATAAAATACAACACACAACATCATTCTCCCAGCAGTTCATAGTTAGTAAATCCACTTCAGCTGGAATAAATGGACACTCATATACATATATTTCTACATTAGAGTGTAGCAGCCCCTATTTCTTTCATAAGATGAGAACCATGTTGGTAATACTGCTATAGTGTGTTGGCATTACATACATTTATGTGGAAATGTGTATCAGCAGCACATGTCACCTGAAACTCTGACACTAACTCTCACAACTGATTCTGAAATAACAATACAACTGTTAAAGAGATGGTCCCCATACACAAACCAAAAGGCATAGAACAAATACAGTCTTCAAACTGTATGGGTGAGAGATGACACCTCCTATGAAGAAGTCTGACACTTCATTTTACCTGTCGTATGATTTTTGTTGCCTATATTTGAAGTGAGCATGAAAGTAAATAGGATCTATTTAGGCTTGGCACGAAAATTCAAGCTGGGATTTCTCCAGGTGAAGAGCATTCATTAGTGAATTATTCCAAGGCACTGAACAAGCTGAGAGAGTCCTCTACCTCCAGTTCAGAATTTGCTAGATAACACTTCTAACCTACAGTGGATTTAATTTCTTTGTATTGTAACTATAGTGACAAATTTGATCCATAAAATATATTGCACTTAGCGTTAGAGCTTTTTGCTTTCAAATGAAAGGTTATCAGCATTTTCTTTTTATACAGTGCTTTATAATTGAGTGTTATGCCTCACATCTTCAGCTACCCCATCCCTACTTTCACGTGTAGTCAGTCTTTACTGTATATTATAAATATTTCTTCAAGTGTATACTTAATAGTGACAAAAACCCTACAGGGGAGGGCTATTGTCAAAACAATACTAGAGCTTTAAGTTCCTTTTCAGGAGGGGAGGAGGCGGTGATCCATATCCTTGAATGTCAGCATCCATGATAATTGTAGAAAAACTTACCACTGCCTGTAAGCTTTCCATGTTTGCACATCCACAGAATCACAGAATCATTAAGGTTGGAAAGGACCTTCAAGATCATCAAGTCCAACCGTTAAGCCAACACCACCATGCCCCCTAAACCATGTCCCAAAGTGCCACATCCACACAGTTTTTGAACACTTCCAGAGGTAGTGAGTCTATCACCTCCCTGGGCAGCCTGTTCCAAAGCTCGATCATTATCTCAGTAAAGAAATTTTTCCTAATATCTAGTCTAAACCTCCCCTGGCGCAACTTGAGGCCATTTCCTCTCATCCTATCGCTAGTTACTTGCGAGAAGAGACCAACACCCACGTCGCCACAACCCCTTTCAGGGAGTTGTAGAGAGCGATAAGGTCTCCCCTCAGCCTCCTCTTCTCCAGGTTGAACAACCCCAGTTCCCTCAGCTGCTCCTCATAATACTTTTGCTCCAGACTCCTCAGCAGCTTTGTAGCCCTTCTCTGGACATGCTCCAGCACCT
>NW_010540386.1:287-631 GCF_000687285.1 Phaethon lepturus | reverse complement strand
AGATGGAGTTTGACTCCTACCAGCACTACTTCTACGACCACGACGCCCAGGAGGATTTCCACCGCTCCACGGCACCCAGCGAGGACATCTGGAAGAAGTTCGAGCTGGTCCCCACGCCCCCCCTCTCCCCCCTGGGTACCCCCGGGGAGAAAGGCTGCTGCTCGGCAGCGGAGGAGCGCCCGGGCTGGCTCTCCCGTTACTGCCTGGCCGGGGAAGAGCCGGAGTATCTCATAGGGACGGGGCAGATCTTCGGCAACCTCAGCGCTTTCATTCTCAAGGATTGCATGTGGAGCGGGTTTTCAGCCCGAGAGAGACTGGAGCAGGCGATGACCGAGGAACTTTCA
>NW_010540386.1:0-222 GCF_000687285.1 Phaethon lepturus | reverse complement strand
TGAGCGAGTGCGTGGATCCCGCGGCCGTCTTCCTCTGCCCGCTGGCCGAGAGCAAGATCCCCGCGTCCTCGGGCTCCGAGGGCCAAAGCGATTCTGGTAAGGGGTCGAGGTGCGTGCTGCCACCCGTGGGGAGCCCAGCGTGGAGGACACGCGTGTCCACACAAGTGCGTGCCGGGAGCCTCCCAGCCAGGCAGCGCCTTTGTTGCGGCTCCTGGCGAGCCC
>NW_010540385.1:22360-29636 GCF_000687285.1 Phaethon lepturus | reverse complement strand
TTTAGATTGGAGAGTAGGAAAAATTTCTTCATCAAAACGGTTGTCAAGCATTGGAACAGGGAAGTGGTTGAGTCACCATCCCGGGAGATATTTAAAAGATGTGTAGATGTGATGCTTAGGGACATTGTTTAGTGGTGGACTTGGCACTGCTGGGTTAATGGTTGGACTTGATGATCTTGAAGGTCTTTTCCAATCTAAATGATTGTATGATTTTACGGTTCTGTGATTCTGTGAACAAACTTGGGATGGCCACAGGAACTCAGGGATGAGAGCTGCTGTTTTTTCATATTTCTTGTTGCTCCTTGTGCAGAAGAGACATAATCAAAGCTGTAGTTTTTCGAATCAGACAGCAAGTGTCTGTGGTCGGCAAGTTTGTCACAGTTCTTTCTGCTTTGCCTTGCCATCCTGCAGCCACATGCAGCCACGGACCTGAAATGTGTGAGGAAGCTGATGACAGCAGCAATCCTGAGAGGGAACTGTGTTCGTGATATTTTTATCTGCAGTCACCATCAACCATAAGAGGGAGGACTCTTGATAGGGAACATCCATCCAGCTCTTCTGCATCAGCAAAGAGCCCCATGCACTGGAGGTGTTGTGGCACATGGGGATGGGAGCAGCCATGCTCATGCCAGCAGCATGTGTTGCTGATCAAGGGAAGATTTAATACCCCTCAGCCTCTGTGAGATTCCTCACGAGTCCAAGCCAGCTACTTTGGATTGATCCTGATTTGTTACCTGAATTGCTTCAGGCACTGTGTTGTACCTGTGGCAGAAGATAGTCCCTGCCCCAATGTTTTACGAAGCAGAAGGAGCCCTGGGTTTGTTGCCTGTGAGGTGGTCATGTTGGATAGTGTAATTCTTTCAGTGTTAGATCTTATTTGAGCTGCTGATACCTAATTCAGGGGCAAGATAATGTTCATAGTATGACCTTCACACCAGGCTTCTTTGCGTATGTCCAGTCTGGGTGGTGGGGTCTCATTCAGCTCAGCCTCTTGCCGTCTGCAGTTTCACTGGAGATTGGCAAGTGCTGTTCACAAAAGATCCATTACTTCAGACAGGGAAGTGGGGACTTCTGTGCCAGGTCCTCCCATATCCATACCCAGCTCCTTCTCTGTCTTGCTGTATCATTCTTCAGAAGTTCATTGTTTGCCTTGGTGCAATATCCCTGTCTGATAAATTGGGATACTAGAAGGTTTTATGATGCTTTTAGAAACCTGGAAATGAGATTGTCTGGTCTGGATGTTGTAAAAAAATCCTTCTGTCTGTTCTACTGTAGCTTGGCTTGAGTTAAGGGAGATTTCATAGTAACTGTCTGGCCGTAAGGACACACCTCTGCCTGTGGTAATCCTTAACATGGGCTGCAGTCTTGTAGGGTCTCCCACCCTGTGTTTCCCTCGGGTACGCAGGAGGCAAGGCTAAGGGCATTTAGCTGCACGCACATGCAGCTTCAGAGTGGGTGCTGCAGCTGTCGCCATGGAAGGAGGGCTCTAAGCATCTAGTAGGGAGCCGTGAGAAAGGCCATAAACTTGCTGGTAATTAGTGACGTTATAATATTACACATTTATCGGTGATCCGGCAAATTTTGCAGGTGGCATAAAATATAAATTAGATTGCTTAATACCAGGGCGGACCATCAGGAACTTCCAAAGGACTTAGCCAAGCCAGGTGAGTGAGCAGCCTGATGACAGATAAAATGTACCATCAATAAAAGCAGAAGACTTACACTGAAGGCAACAACTGGAGCTACTCGGTTCGCTTGACTGTGAACTAAATGCGGTGGCTTAGAAAAGGGATCAGATATCCAATTCCTGTATCCATGTACCAGAAATCCAAAAAGCAAACAAGTGAGTTTAACAAATGTCAAAACCAGTCGAGGAAATACTTGTTCAGTTGCTGCAAAACTAACCAGGGGTGTTCTTTGCCATCATTCATTATGGAGCTTCAAATTCTGGAAATTCACAAAATCAGGCTACGTACGTGTGACTTACAAATATTGTAAGTGCAGCTGCTGTGCTGGGGTGGTGGCCAGCAAGGTCCCATCGTCAAAGACTTTGCAGGGCGAGGTGAATTCCTGGCGGTTGTAGACAGCAGGAGAGAAGGGGTGACTCAGCCCAACTGTGTCTCACAGTGAAGCAATGAGTCCCCCAGAAACCTGCTCTCCCTTCCTGCCTGTGAACCACCAAACTTCCTTCCCCCTCTGCTCTCCAAGCTTTTACCATGTGGTTTTCAGCCACATGAACATTTTGGATGTGGCTCACAGTGCTGAGAATAAAAAAAAAGAAGTGTCTGTGGCTAAAAAGGATAGTCAGATATTTGTAACAGCACATATTAAGAACTAAGCCTCCTGAAGCCTGCAAAGGAAGAAATGCTTCATGGGTTTAGGTTTCAACTCAGTTTAAGGGAAAGAGCTGAGACAAAGCTTTCTCTAGGTTCATGTTCTCCCATTGTTGGGTTTCTCATGACTCCTGAGAGGCTGTTTTGGGGCCATCAAGTCTCTGAATCTTGTACTGCCTACGTTAGCACCAATGCTGCCATGGTTGTGCCAGTTCCTCTTGCTCTGAAGTGTTTGTAGTTGTTGCACAGAATTCAACAGATGTGCATTTGCTAGCAGAACACAGCAAATAACCTTTCAAAAATGCATCAGATGATAACTGAATTTTTATCTTTTTGTGTGTCTGTTTGAAAGAACTATTTCCTAAATTAGTCTGAGCTCGTAATGGCCAGTGAGCCTCCTGGGTTTCAGTTCGTCTTGGTATTAGATGGGAGCTGTGACACTGTGGGAGGTGTAAGCTGCTAACTACAGGATTATGAATTCCACAGTTCTCTGGAAGAGAAGCCCAGATTTGCTGACACAAACTCCAACTATGGATATTAGAGGGATCTGGTTACAGCAACCGTTAGGGAGCAGGAAGATCCTTTGTCCAGGGTAAATCTTCACGTGAAGTGAGCTGTCATTGATTTGTCTCTCTGATGCAAATCATATGAGTATTAGATCCACAGAGAAACCAGCGTCATACTGAAGTAATTATCTTGATAAACGTATCACAGCCTTCAATGTAGACAGATGGCATTTGCGGCATCTTCTCTATGTTATGGCAGTATCACCTCACTTGCTTTCTTCTTATTTGGTTTGTTATTTCTTTAGGTTACCTTTCTTTTTCTGTGTCTTTCCTCTCCCTGTGTGTTTTACACATGGTCTCAGGGAGCTGTAGAAAAATATCTGTGCTGAAGGATAGCTCAGTCTCACAGAGTGTCAGATAAACTGCAATGTCTAATTTCAGATTAAATCACGTGTCCCTTTTTATCCAGGAAAAGCCAGCCCTGATAGCTTTAATGAGGCTGATGAAGGGACTGTTGGACACAAAGAACGTGCTTAGAGATTTCCATGTGAGAGTATAATTAAGGATAGTGCAAGTACAAGGCTGATAAAGGAGCAATTTCATTTTTTAAATGGCAAGGTGATTACCAGCATAATGACAGAAAGAAAGGAGAACGAGAAGGAAGCCTTAAATACAAATTTGTACTGAAGAGGAGAAATCAGGGTTCCTGGGTTCCCTTTGCTTCTTTTGCTGCTTTAGTGTTAAGTCACTGCCTGAATGAAGAGGGGACACTGGCCATCCCTAACAATTAATTTTGTGTACCCTGGTATCTGTACAGCTATGTGGAGATAGCTGGACGTACTGGGGCGGAGGCTGGCAGTCAGTGTGTGCTCTTCTGGCACCAGCTCAGTCCACTCTGGCCAAATAATGAGAACCTTGTGATAAAGGGGTTTTGGTGTTGGGTTTTTTGGAGGGAGGCAGGGGAAAGCATGGGCTAGATGGCATTGCTGTGGCTTCAGTTACAGGAGATAGAATAGAATATCTGGGCTACCAGATGACCCTGGTTATGGTCTGGAGAAATTCAACTGACGCTGAAGGACAGAAATATAAGCTGTTCGCCCACATATAGCTGTTGGACACCACGACCTGGTTATGGTTGGTGCTGCTACTGGTATTTCAGGCTACATTGGGGCTATCTAGACACGCATTTTTCCTTTCTCTTCTCTAGTCTGTGTCTGAACCTGCATAGGAGATCTGTGACCTCATCACCTTAATGCATGAGCAACTCATCATCTTTTAAGCATCTGCTCACATCTGTCCTATGAAGCAAAGAAGTGGCTCATCCTGCCTCTTATAGATAAGACCTTGCATCAGAGAGATCAGGACTTGGCAGGAAAGGGAGGGTTTAGTCCAGAACTCACATCTACCAGGCGGCACCCAGGAAGATTATTCTGAATTTCACGCGTAGTAGGTCCCACAAACACCCACGTGGAACTGAAATGACCTGTACACTTCCTAAGTGAATGAAACAAAATGGAGCCAAGGCCACATGCATTCTGCCTGGGCGGGAGATCGGGGAGTTTGTGCAGTGTGACTTACCTGCTTTTAAATCCACACCTGTGGGTAACTGGGATGTATTTTCTTGGATGCACTCTGTGGAGACCATGCCATTATCATCCTATCAGATCAGGGCTAAATTCATGATCTTTGTGTATTTTTTACTCAGTTTTAAATGATTTTTTTTTCCATTAGAAATACACATTTTTTTAGGATTTACTATACCTTCACTTATTTAAGTGCTCAAGCTATTCCTAGTGCTGCTGTTTCTCTTCAGTTTCTCTTCAGTCTGGCTGTTGTTTTCTTACCATTCTGGTTTGGAATAGGCTTTACTGGAAAGATACTAAAAGGTGACTGGTGGTGTTGTGTGTCTTCAGATCCTCGATTAAGATGCTTTAGAAGGCCTGATTTTCAAATGTGGATGTTTGGAGGTTTCTGAAGACCAGACGTAATCCATACTGGGTAGAAAAAGGAGTTGCAAGAAGTACCATGCTTCAAAAATTTGGCCTCTTAAAAATCTGAGGGGACCGATTCCATGTTACCTTATTCTTCTTGTGCTGCAAGTACAGGAAATTACAGACTCCATTTGCTAAACGGCAGGAGGCTAAATGATTTGTCTCAGCCTCAGAAATACTTTTCAAACCCACATCATGTAGCCTTCCCTATGCACCAATGTGTGGACAGAAAACAAATGAATATATAATGTGAAGGAAGGGTGACCAATCTCATTCTCTTGGGTAAACCTAAGTCATGATATTATGCCAAAGATAGAAGAGCCTGGAGTCTGCGGTGTTTACATTTAGTGTTAGCACAATATATTTAAAAAAATGGATGTTTTCTTCTCTTTGTGTCCATTCTGGGTGTGTCATTCTAGCAGGAATCCGTGCAGGGACCACAACTTGCAGTGTGGCATCACAGTCTTCTCAGATGGCTTTTACTGTTGTCCCAATGGGTGGGAAAGGTTGTATCACAAGAGGTTTAGACAGGATGTATTTTCTCAGCACTTTGCATAGTACAGCAACAGACTGTGCATATTTTGGAACACAGCATAGGCTGAGAGAGATTCAGGCAGCCAGGCTGGACTGTGACATATCTTATTCAGACTATTATGAGTGCCTCAGTTTGTGTTTGAGGATGGGGAAAATCCGGACATTTGGGTGACCCTGTGACTTATCTCAGACTTTGAGCTATTGATGTGCAGAGAGAAGCAGATGTAGAACATAAGAACACATTCCAGAAGAGGAAGCAGGCATCTGGGCAAAAGCTTTTGAAGACATTTTGAATTTAGCCTAATTACCCAGAGCTAGCAAATGGTAAACGAGGCCGGTGGTGTCAATAACATGCTGAACTAATCCAGGAAAGTTGTGAATACTTTTGAGGTGGGAATCTTCTTTTTTTTTTTTTTTTTTTTTTATCATGACACCTGTTGCTCATAGGTACAAATCAAACGAAGAGTATGTGTATGTGCGAGGCCGTGGAAGAGGGAAGTATGTATGTGAGGAGTGTGGAATTCGCTGCAAGAAACCCAGCATGCTGAAGAAACACATTCGCACGCACACAGACGTCAGGCCATATGTCTGCAAGTACTGTAACTTTGCTTTTAAAACCAAAGGTAAGAGACAGTCAGCTCATAGCTCCTCTGCTTAGTATATTGACTTACGAGCCTTCTTGGGGGTGCTGGCGGAGGAGAAGGGAAACCCTTCCCAGGGTCCGGAATACCACAGGAGCTGGAGGGAGGGGGATGAGGGAGTCTTAAAATGGCTGCAATTTTCAGAAGAGGACCAGTGCTGCGTTAAGCTGATGCGTGTTGTGGTGGGGAGCACCGGCTGCACGTGCCAGCCTGCAGCAGAGCGTCTGCGCCATCCTATTTGTGCTTCTGAAAGGGAATGATCCTGAGGTACGGCTTCACTGGCGGGGGGTTACAAACAGAAACCGCCCCGGAATGAGGGCAGGAGCTCCTGGGCACAGGCAAACATCCCCGACCGAGAACCTGGAGACAGGCTTCGGGTGGTTTTTTATGCTAGTGCTCTGCACTAGTCTGTTTGCGCTGCCTGTTTTCATCCTTCGCAGTTGCATGTAGCTTTGACATTTTCTGTATCATATCAATAGACTTTTTCTCTAAAGACCTCCATTCCAGGACATCTAGTCATTAACGATCCACAACCTCACTACCACCAGATATTCTTTGCAAATGGCCTTCATCATTGCCTCAGTGAGTGTGCGAGTGAACTCTTGCCAGGAACATACAAAACCACGTGCAAAAAAAATTCTCTTCCAAGAGACCCGGGTGGGTAAAGTTTTCAAAAGTGCCAGAGGTGTCCAGGTCCCTTTAACTTCTCATAAGAGTCTGGCACCGTGGGATTGACAAATCTCCCCTCCATCTTTGGTTGCAGCAAGCCTTGTAATAAAGATGTCAAGTTCAGTTTCTTGATTATCGTTTGACATAAATACAAAATGTGTGTTGTCTGTAGCTCCATCACTGGAAGTCTCAGAAGATGACACAGCTGGGAGAGTTAATTACTCTAAGAGCGTCAACCCCCAAAAAACAGTGCTACCCAAGGCGGCGACGCAGCATGGGTGTGGGGAGGAGGCACTGGGTGCTGCGTGGACTGCGGCACGGGTGCTCACCCAGAAGTGCCGATGGAGGGCATGTCCGTGCTGGACAAGTGGCCCTGATGCCGCGTGATTCAGGGTGGGCAGTGCCTGGAGCTGATGGCTTTGTTGGTAAAGCTGGTAGGCGATTTCTGGGTAACAACGTGTTGGTAATCACTAGGCATACAGGAGCATGGGGAAGTGATACTGAATTTGAGGCCAAATTCCTGGCAGACACATGCGGCAGATCCAAGCGATGGTTCTTTCTCTCCCTCCTAGCCTGGAGCTATTTCTGATTCATTTTCTTTC
>NW_010540385.1:12834-22307 GCF_000687285.1 Phaethon lepturus | reverse complement strand
TTTCCCTCTTGCTTTTGTTACTTTGTTCTGAGGTTTTCCTTTGAGAGGTGAATCCATTCGGCCTCTTCTGTCACTTCACCTTGTTTTCCACCATGCTTCTGTTAGGCTTTTATTCAGGATGCTGCGATCAAACCATCCTTTTCACCGTCTCTCTAGCTGCTTTCCTCTTCATCTCTGCTCCCTTGAAGCACACAAACTGTCAGCACCGACAGTGCCGATTGCACGTTGCAAACAGGCAGCTGCCTCTCAGGGACTTCCCTTCTTCAGCTTTGCGGGACACTTGCATGGAAACGCTTCCGTCAACCCCCCCGGGTTGGGATTTGAATGCAAAGCCATCCGTTTGCCTATGGGTGCATGAGGGGGCAGAACTTCCCCGGATCAGCGATTTCAGGACAAACAGTTGCATGATGGTAACTTGGAATTGCATGAAAATGGCTCTTTGCTGGACGGGGGTGACGGTCAGGCTGTGTCCCGCGGGCATACTTACACTCCACGTAACTTTGCAGCACTTGGGTAAAAGCTGGTTGCTTTGCTGATGGAGACACAAAGACCTTGGGAAGAGTTACTGGAGAGTGAGAGAAAGATCAGCCTTATGTGCTGATAAAATCATCAGTTAAGGTCCAGTTACAGAATCATTGCTGTTGGTGATGCAGTGCAAACCAGAGGACCAGGAGGTTTACAGAACTGCAGGTTTCAAGCTTATTTTGCAGACGTCTAGAATAAGTTTGTACCCCGATTCGTTAGGATCCTCCTTCTTGGTGGTTTTGCAACCACAGCTGACTGCAGAATGGAGAAGCTGGAGCTCTCACTACCGGACTGCACTTGAAAAAATATAAGCTGACTTGAAGCTCTTTTAGAAATCAGCTTTCCAAAGTTAATTTTAGCCTTCAGCGTAAACTCAAGGGGGATATCTGTGGAGCTGTCTTCATTTTGGCTGTGGTAGATCTCTTCAGCATGATCTAATGCTCTAAACTCTCAAGTAGGCTGGAAGCAGTTAAACGTTTTTTTTATTATTATTTTTAATGAGGATCTTTATCTGGTTAAAATGTACCTCTCCCCGCCCCCGCCCCAGAAAATCCATATCTGTGTTCCAAGAACTGGGAAAACTTTCACAAAAGAAAGAGCTTTAAATATTTTCCCCTTTTCACTAATTACGCTGCTTGTCTGCTTTTTGTGCCTTTTTGTCACTGTAAGCGAAGCTGTTCCTTTGGGTTACGGAACTGCAGGGAATTTTTTTTTTTCTTATTTTAAAGCAAATCTATGAGATTTTTTTGTGCTTACTTAGCTGATGGAAACAGCAGTCTTGGAAATTTGGTTTGTAAAGATTTATTTGATTTTATGTTTCTGGACCAGATATAAATGTGCCTCTTTAATGAGGTGTCTCTACCTCCACTGTAGTAGCGCTCTCCTAAGAGGTTTGTTTCCGTGGCCTCCAAGAGGTCGTTTAAAAGAAGTCAAGCAGCTTCTTCATTGTTTTCTTACCAGGAAGGAAATGAAGAAAAAGTTGCCGTCTAACAATTTTCCCTTTCAGGAAGGTCAGGGAGAGCTTTTCCCTTGACCACCTTCCCAGAGGGGACGCAGGAGCCACCAACCTTCCCTTGTCACTCGTCGCCAGACCCTCGAGGGACGCACGGGCCCTTTCTTCTCTCCTGCTCTTGGGTGGCTTGGGGACGTGGGTCGGTGTTGGCACATTAATCCCCCCCCGTGCAGACATTATGCTTTTCCACAGCTATTTTCTGTTCTCGTTCAGACTCACATCAGACTCTCACGTCCTGATTACTTAAGATTTCTTAAAATTTCTGGACAGAGCATATGGAGCAGCTCGCTGTGTCAGTACCGCTGCCTTTGCTCGGAGGTCAGAAGAGACAAGGAGCTTCATGTTAATTTAAAAGGTGCTTGTGTGAAGGACATCAGAGCCTGTTGGCTGAAGACATCCATTCGGTAGTCTAGCCCACTCACAGTTTCCAGACACCAGACTTCTTCATGTCCTCAGCCATCGTCTTCCTTTAATAAATTAGTTTGCAGTTCCTTAAATCAGGACATGACAGGCACTGAGGTTATTGAACATGTTAATATATTAAAAGCATTACCCCCTCAGCCCTTAAAGGCAAGGTTATGGCTGCACAGTTTATTATTATTACTGCTCTAGCAGACTCAGCGCTCTGCTAAGCCTTCTCTGGAAACTCCTGAGCTGGTCCAACTGGCGGAAAGCTCCGAAAGAATTAACTGCTGTTATAGCGGGGCAGATTGATATATAGATTTGCAAAATGTCCCTGCACCCTGCCTGCGCTGGGGCCCTTCCTTAGCACCTGGGGAGAGGGAAGGGGTCTGAAGGTCCCTGCGGAGCCACTGCTGGGAGGAGCTTTGGTTCCCCCGCTCCTCGGGACGCCGCAAACCTCCGATGGGATGAGGGCAGAGTTATCCTCAGGAATTTGCTGCCTGCTCCCTTACGCAATGTGGCGTGAGACATGTCACTGGGAACAAAGTGACCCAGCGGTCCTGACAGGAGACGAAACACTGTGAGCAAAAGGGCTCTTTAACTTCTGGGGAAAGGTAAAAAAAAAAAAAGGAATGAGGGCTGGAAGTAAAAGACTGGCATATTCAAGTGAAATATTAGCTGTTATTTTTTTAAACAGTGCAGCTATTAAGTCTCTGCACAAGCCTCAATGGGAAATATCCTCATTCTCTGTATTTTGAACCCTGCAAATGCAGCCTGGGTACCTTTCTGGAAGATTAGTTTTTGGCTAATGCAAGGTGATGGGCTTGATCCAGAAGTTGGCTAATATTTTATAGCTGGTATCAATACAGGCAGGCAGGCTGGATGTTCAGATTCTCTCCTTTAATCTTTAAGTCAATAAGCATTAAAAAAAAAAAAAAAATTTAAAAAATTGAAAACTTTTGTCCAATAAATTACATAAATTAAAGCTTTCCTCCTCATAGGATCTCACTTGGGGACATTAGCTCCATGCCCAGACCTAAATGAAGGCCTGTGCATTATTTAAGTCACACATAAAACCTATTTCAGGGGTTTATCTGGGATGAAAAGTACTGGCCTGTGGCTGGTTCTGTGTGTGTGAGCGCGTCTCACAGCAAAATGGGAGTCTGCTAGTTACGGAGTAGCTCTCCTTGGGTATTATTTTAAAGGAGGAATATGAAAATACTTAAGTCCTGGAAAGCTATGAATGTTTGTATCACACTGTCACCACTGACGCTGAGATCATGCAGTTGGTCATTTGTTGGGTTTTTTTGTTGTTAAATTGTTCACATTTAATAGGAGAAGTAGAAAGCATGGTATATGCCCAATACAGACAGGATAATTTTTTCCAGGAATCTTAATGTTTCTGTTCCCTACATTTTGCTTTAACTCCGACACCTTTAAAATATGATAATGGATATTTTGAAAAACTTATTTCCCTCTTTAAATTTAACTGGGAAATCACTTCTAGTCCCTATTAAGCTCCTTTAAGTGCTTTTGGAACGCTAGAGTTTTAGCTTTCTCAAAACAAGACAAGTATTTAAGCTGCTTTAAGTCCAGAATAAAACCTCACAGCATCAGAAGAGCTTAAGCAGCCGGTAATACATAGTTATAAGCAGACGTAGTGCGAGCACTGTCCTGACACCGCCTGTACTCCTCCAATGCAGCCATAGTTGGGGTGGGGTCACAATTGCCACCGATTCTCGAATTTATTTAAATATAGCCAGTTCAGTTCAAAACTGGGAACTTTTCGGTAAACAGTCCTTAGTGAGGACCGCTTACCTGCTTAGGATTCCATATAGCTGTTCTGCTATTTAAATCCTGCTTCCCCGTCTGCTAATTTCTCTCTTGCTCCTTCAAGTATGTTTTTCCACTGTTTCCAAGGAAGCGATGCTATGTGGGTTTTGGGGTTTTTTTAAGTTGTGAGCCAGAACTCTGTAAGGCAACAAGTAGCTGTGGGTCCTTCCGTGTAGGATTCATTTCCAGCTTTTACTTAGGCAAAGCGGTGTTGATTTTACTGGAAATTTGCTGAAGGACTTTAGCATTTAATCCTGGCAGCATTAATTAAGGGGTCTAAAAACACAAACTGTAAGAAGAACCCTGATAAGATAAATATCATTGTCCTCCAAATTGCTCCCAAGATGGTAACTCAGCTTCTCAGCTGGCGTAAATAAGCCTCGAGCTTTTAACTTCCTTAAAATGATGCAAACTTAGGTCAGGTGAGAATCTGGCCCACCGAGTCTCCCTTCCCTGGAAGGACAGAGCATCCCTGTTTTGCTGGAATTCCTTCTCGGTGTGCGTGCCGGGTGCTGCGCACGGGTTGACGTGCACCGGGGGGATCTGCAGCGAGAGCCTTGCGGGCTGATTTTGTTCGTCCGGCGGGGGGGTATTGCCTTATCTACCCAAATGAGAACGAAGGAAGATGGAAAGCAGAGTAGAAAAAAGTAGAAGGGGAAAGAAAGCGATACTTGCTATGCATTGGTCCTTCGGTATTTTGCATAAAGTCGTTCGCCCGGGGGTCTGACGTTGCCTTGCGGTGCCGCCCGGCTCACGCCGGTGCAGGCAGCCGTGCCGGGGAGGGGCGAGGAGAAGCCATGGCGTTGCCTTGCACCAGGACAGTTGCCTCCAGTGAAGGAAAACAAAAAGGGAAGTGACACTGCCGGCTTCTGGCGGAGCTCGGGGCGCAGCGGAGTCGACGCGGAGCTGCAGCGAGGCGACGGGCAGAGGGGCTGCAGAAGCCGCCAGCCGGGGTCCCTGTGCCTGCCCGGACCCTGCAGCAGCCGAAGGGAGAGCGCGTGTTCACCGCGAGCGGCACCGGAGCTAAGGCAGCGGGGAGGACGTGTGTGTATAACCAGCCTTTGGACATCTGAAGCGGCCAAGGTGGCCGCTGTATGCCCCTGAGGACCAGAGTCCTGCCCTCGAGCACAGGGTGGCTGCAGTCTTGCCCCAAACATTGCATCCAACAGCCCCCACCCGCAGTTAATTAATGTGGTGCCCTCCTGGCTTAGCCAAAGCCAGATGCATGTCGCACAGTGAATTTATGAGCTTATTTGGGAGATGTGGTAGCACCAAAATGCCTGGTGTACCTCCCCTCCCCACTCGTCCCACCATGGGGATCACAACTGAATTCCCGAGGTGCCACAGACGGTAGTTTAACCAACAAGCCCAACCAACAAGCCCCTGCTCACACCAGACATCTACTTGGGCTTATTTTCTGTGTTTATTGTCATTGGAGGGAATCCAGTTAGGGATTTTGCTGTGGTAACTGAGCAAAGACGGGTCATTTTTGCCAGCCAAGATGTGATGTGCCATGATGGACAGGCAGCAGCAGCAGGGTTTGATTTCAACAGACTGAGTCAGTTTGTCTTTTTGCTAGTTAGGTCCAAAATTAAATTCCAGTTCCATGAGGCCACAATTTGGACTCATTGGATAGTTTTCGGTGAAAGTTTTTCACTTTAAAACAATGGTGACTCATTGGAACCAGAGGTGTCCATGAAAGCATGCTCTTGTCTGTCTGGGTGTCTTTGGGTCCACAACAAAACTCCTGGTCCAAAGTGGAGAAACAGAGGTCTGATTCGGAGGAAGGACCTGAGCCAGGCTGGCCTCATCCTCACACCTGAGTGTTCTAACCAAGGAGCTAAGGCTATTTAGGCATGAAGTTTAAAAATAATAAATCTCTCTTATTGGAGCTGTTTTGCTGCATATAAATTATTAAATATCCTTTGAATCCACATCCTAGATGGGTGCCAGATACACAAGGATATATAGTCAGCCTTTGTCTCTCTTGGTCTTTCCTGTTGGAGCTATTCCATTTTGTATAAAATGGGCTAAATAAATAATTCATGGCTAAAGAGAAACTAACTTGGTAGCTAGATGGATATGGCACTCTTCTGAGATGTGAGGGCGTCACGGGTAATTCTCTGCTCCAATGAATAGTTGCTTATTTATTTATACTACCCGGAGCAGCGGGAGGAGAGGTTGATAGAGGCCCTCTATACTCCCACCCAGCTCAGGGACCGGGGGACTCTGTGGATTGCAGGATACGAGCTGAGGGACCTCAGTCCTCAGCTGAAGGTTATAATAAAGTGTGAGAATTCATTTTTTCCTCCTTTTTTTTTTTTTTTTTGGTGAGAAAAACAAGCCTCGTGTTCAGCACTACTCTCAAGTGTTAGCTAACAGGAAGGCTGATGGCACATCATATTGCTGCGGTGAATTTGGAGTGCTCAGCCAGCTCCTGGGCTGTGCTGGGAGATTAAACAGCCCTTGGTGGAGCTTCAGCAAGGGCCCGAGTTTCTTCTCATTATCAGCTCAGCCCATAAAGAGGCGTGGGAGAGGAAAGGGAAAAATGGGACATTATTTCTTTATTTCTCCCACCCTTTATTTTTCTGTCCGTTCCACCTACCTACCTTTTCCCCTCAACAAAGGTTCCCATTTGTTCAGTGTTTCCCTTAGATATAAGTAAAGTTAACAACTGTCTAATTAACTTGCCTGCAATTTGGGAGTTAGAATTAGAGAAGCGCCCTGCGGGGCCACTATGCCCACGAGTTATCCCCCCACACTGTCCCAGGGCAGTAACCAACGTCCCCACGTCCCGGACTCCCCCGTGCAGGGACTGCTCGTCCGCCCCAGCCCCGAGGAAGCCCCGTCAGGCTCAGCAGGTTTTCTCGGCGCTGCCAGCCCCTGGTGCACAGGGCTTCGGAGGGTATCCACGACTCCTCCTGCTGCAGGGAGCTGAGAGCTCTCGCCTGCCACTTCAGTGCATGCCAGAGCATCTGAGCCACCCTGCTGGGTGAGGGGGCCAGGGTGATTGTGGGGTTCTCGCTGTTGCTGGCGTCTCAGGCGCTCATTTTGGTAGTGCCCGTCCTCCCGGCGGGGCTGAGGAGCTCCGCACCTCCAGGCAGGTGCCCCCGTGTGCTGGCGTGAGGTGGGAGGTGGTGCTGGATCGAGAGGTATTTCTCCTCCCTGCTTCCCTACCGTTTTTCTTTGCTGCACCAGCACAGCTGAAAGCAATCCAGGACTTTTCTGCCCCCCGAACCCAAATGTGTACCCCTGTTTTTCGGGTGGCACAGCGCCTGAGAGGTCACACATCCCTGCCAGCACCTCCTCGTCCACCCCAGTGCAGCAGCACAGGAACGAAGGGGAGGACTTAGCCTTGTGTCACGGGCTGTAGTGGTTTGGGGAGAGTCAGAGGTGTCCTTTGTCTGATTCAGAGGCAAATTACTAAATTGTTGAGCTTGCAAAATGAAAAAAAGAAAAAAAAGCACCACATTGACCAAAATATGTTTTTTGCTTCTTTTCAGGGAATCTGACTAAACATATGAAGTCAAAGGCCCACAGCAAAAAATGTCAGGAGATGGGTGTGTTGGTATCTTCACTGGTGGATCTGGAAGCCGAAGAAGGTAAAATCTTTCACGTTCTAAACCTGCAATTGCTGCGTAAGAGAGGGCAATATCCGTTCAGGCAGGAGACGTGCTCCGCAGATCGTCGTTTCAAAGACGTGGAGCAGTTTTCTTCTCCCCAAGGGGGAGATTTCTGCTTGCGTGGTGTGGGTTTCGGGGCCATCCTGGGAGGCTGCATCCGTGGGACAGTCCGTGAGCCCGTGTATCCCTGCTGGGGGTTGTGCGCGTTCGTCTGAAGTATTTTGGCTGGCTGCAGGCAGCGGCAGGAGTACACAGACGGGTAGGGAGCATCCTGCGTTTGGCCCGGCGCTCTGCGCGTGGGCTGTACGCGTAATAATAAACAGCGGATCTGTGGCGTGAGAAGGTGCTGCTTGGCCTTTCGGGGTATCTCCAGCAGGGAGTTGAGGAGCCTGACTGCCGTGCGCTGGGAGAGCCGGCGTCTCTCCTGGCCGAAGAGCAAGTCTCCAAAGCGGCAAAACGAGACCCACTGCCGAGGATGCATTGCGTGAGGATGCGAACCCCCACTTTGCTGCTGCAAGCACAGTCTGGGGGGTGAAGGAGTAAGATCAGTCCTGGCACCCTTGGTGAGGCTCTGACGGCGTATTTTGCTGGAGCTGAAGTGCTGAGCATGAGCGTAGGGGTGACCCTTGGGTGCGTGGTCTGTGCAGGCTGTGGTGATGTTCGTGCAGAGCGGGTGCACCCCAGCGATACAGGAGCATCGGTGATTCCGGGGATACCTTCCCCCGAAAGGGCCTCCAGAGAGGGACTTTTCCATAAGGATCATCTTCGAGGGACCTGTCCGTCTTGCTGTGTTTGGCCGATCCCAGGAGACTCCAAATTACCGGTGCGAAGCTGGGCTGCGTCTGGAGGGACTGGTGCGTGCGTGAGCTGCTCCCACCTCCGCAGGCAGAGCCAGGCTGGACCCTGCACCACTGCTGGAGACCTCAGCACCCCAGGGTGGGGTATGAGCAGCATGGGGCAGCTGCTTCGCTCATCCCTCGCTCTCACGGGTCTTTTCCACATGTCGGGCGAAGGTGAATCACCCAGGTTAAAGAGCCAGCGAAACTAAAATAACATGGCGCTTTGACATTTAATGGCATTATTCTGAGTGCTTTACAAGAAGATACATTTACCCTGATTCACCTGCTTATTTCTTTCATCTGCTTAGGAACAAACACACACACAAAGTCTGTCCACAGCCCTGTAAATTCAGAGGTCAGTCTGTTTTTTGAGGAGGATGCATTACTCTGTTATTTAGTAATTTCCGCCCTGGTTTATAGTATCTGCAGCTGAATTTCCCTGAAGCCACCCCGAGAAGCAGGTCTCCTCCCGGGAGGGTGGGCAGCATCAGGCAGGAGTGTGGTGACCATGAGCACTCCTGTCTCCATCAGAAATGTTGAGGGAAAGGCGAGGAAGGTCGCCAAGCTGGGAGATGAAGGAACGGGGGGAAGTCTCATGTATCCTTCACTGTTTGAGCTAGAAGGAGATATTTTACCCAAATTACTGGAGGCTGCGCTCTGACAGCTGTGGAAGGTTCGGTTATGCGTCTCCAGGGAACAGTGAGATGTTTTTACGATTGTTATTCTGTTTCCTTTAGCAAGACCCTGAGTATTCGGGGCTGGAGCCGCAGCGCGGGGATGGTGGGGAAGAAGCTTTAGGGGTGGCAGATCTCAAGTCCTCACGAAATTTTGGGTCATCGGCATTTGCGTCCAGCGGGTCATTCGCGTAGGGAACGCTGCACGTACCAGCTCTGGAGGGAAGGGGGGCTCTGGGAGCACCGGTCTGTCTCCGTCACAGCGTGTTTATTCCTGGATAAAACACTTGTGCCACAGAGCAGGGTGATGTTCTCTGTTTGCATTGCGTTGCAGGCTGGTCACGACACCACTGACCCTTCCTGGCTGCCACCCCAGAAATCCCAGCATGAAAGCGGCTCTTGTGGCTGCCTTTAGCATTTTTTGTTCCCCTGTTTCCCGTTCCCCCCCCCGCCCCGTCTCACCCCAAACAGTTTTGATTCCCCCATCCCTGGGATTCGTTCTGCCACAGCCCACAAGGGTTTGTTGACAATGGGTTAAAATGAACTTCATAAAACACATGGCGCC
>NW_010540385.1:8842-12767 GCF_000687285.1 Phaethon lepturus | reverse complement strand
TTAACTCGGCGGGAACAACAAACAGCGCTTATCACCCCGGTCCCCTGCTGAGTTCAAGTCCATCAGAGGCTTTATGGGGAAGGGGCTGGTTCCTGGGACGTGGGCAGCGTCACATGCTTCCTGCTTCGTAGGTAATTAAAAATCACTAAGCGTGTTTCCCTGCGTAGCCCGCGGCAGGAGCGGGGTTGGCTCCGCTTCGTGCCGCGGAGAGGGTTCGCGGCGCGGGGGGTTCTCAGGGCTGGGGACGCCGTGCCCGCCGGGCAGCCCTGACCGCTGGGACCCTCGAGGTGCTTTAAGTCTCAGTTTTCGGATACCAAAGCTCACCAGTGCTGTCCCCCACAGTGTGCTGTATCCTTGGGGTATCTCCATGCTGGTTAATTAAACTGTGCTGGGGACATTTGAGGGCACTGGCCCACCGTCGTCTCAAACTGCAGGAGCAATCAACAAGGTGTCTGTGGTTCAGGCCATCTACCACGCTTCCGAAAAAACGCTGAGCACAGTTTGGGAATTGGCATGGCCCTGGGACCACTCCTGCCGAGGAGGTTGGATGTGGCCGCCCTGTTTTGGACGCACAGAGGCGCAGATGCAGAGCAATCTGATGGGGCTGCAGGGCTTGTGTCAGTGTGGCTTGGAGGGCTGATGCAACTGTCCTTGACCTGAACAGACCACGGCTTAACTTGCCAGCAGAGAACCTGTAGGAGATATCTGAGAAGTCCCACCGGTTAACCAGTCCCAAACCCCAGCGATACCCCAGTGCAGTGTTACCATGTCCTGTCAGCCTTGGGTTCTGGTTCAGGCACCTGGGTGGTCAGGGGACGAGGACGTGGGAGAAAGAAGGAGCCCTGTGGCATTACCAGACACCCGTGTGCCCTTTCACAGTGCCTTTCCTGATGGACAGAAGGCTTTCCCAGGCCACACAGAATAAACGTCTAACCAAGGCTAAGGCTACCTGACCTGGCTGACAGTGTGCCGCTCTGCCTCCGGGGATGGCTTTCTTCCTTTTAAATCTGCTTGAACTCTTGGCTTTTCTCCAGCTCTTCAGAGCAACCTTTCGATCAGGCAGAGACACGCTGTACTTGGCCGTGTCCTTTCCAAAGGAGGGCATGGCCAAAAGAAAACCTAGTCAGAGATTTTGCAGTAGCCGCCCCAAGGGAAACGTGTTGGCGTGGTGTGAGCAGCGGGAAGCTGCTCCCGTGTGGGATTGCTGGAGAACTGCTTCAGCCTGGGAACTCACTTAAAATAATTGATCAGCTGGTGGTCTCCAGAAATCTCTCTCTGCTGTTATACCACCCATTGGTGACGCTGCTGCAGATACAAGCTAGACAGGGAGAGAGGAAAGTGGCTCCTGAATTGTTGGTTGCATGACTCTGAAAAGAACAACTGTTATTTTAAACCTTTCCATTATAGTCAATTACAACTAATGAATCATATTAATTGAGTGTCACTTGTGAAAACCTGCAGATCAGGAGTCCTATTTATGTTACATGTAATTGCAGGCTTCTGAGGACGGAGCAGCAAGGGCTGTCTTCGCCAGTCCAGGGAAATGCTCTCATTCATGGTTTCCTTCAGCCGTTCATCCCCGGGCTCACACAGGGTTACAAGTAGTGCGCTCAGCAGCGCGGTGCGAAAGCCCGTCCGGGCTGTAAGGAGATGGGATCACTCTGCTTGCAAAAACGGAGGTCTGGCAGGTGATGAGGCTCAGCCTTTGGCCTCATGGAGAGAGCAGGTCTAAAGAAAAGCCCAGGAAAGGTCTGCCATGCATCCCCAGGTCAGCTGGGAGAGCGCTCAGTGGAAAGGATGCAACTGTCCTTGACATCAGCTGGGGGACTCTTTTTTTTTGGCCAGCATTAAATGACTGGTCCCTGACTGCTTGTGGCTGAACACATTGTGGTTGGTTCCCCAGCAAGGAAGGGCCCTACCTGGACTGGAGAAGACAGGAACCCATTAGCTTTCGGAAGGGAGTCCTCTCCTGTTGTTGCCGTTGGCTGCGCAGCTGTTAGCTGGAATGTGTTGCGCTGTCTGGACTTTATTGCATTATGCAAGCAATCCGTGTAATTTTAGAATTACAAAAAATATCCAGTCCCCATTTCCTCCCATTGATGAAGACCATTTGTGTTCGTGTAAAGGGGACGGTCTGCCAGGAAGGAATGCAGAAAGGTGCAAACGGGAAGGTGTGGTATCGGAGGACATTTCCTTTCTTTCCTTCCAGCTTCTTTTTCACCTGGTTAAAGCTAACACTGGGCTTCTGCTGAAATGTCATATATTCTGCCTCATGAGTAAGGAAGCCCATTGCTTACAAATGCCAAGTAAATACTAAATAAAGCAGCCAAGAAGATGGTCAGAAAATTGTACTTTGTACTATAATGGTTGGGGCTATTTGGATGGATGAGAAAATAATGTAAAAATGGCAGAAAGGTGCATGAAAAATCAGAGATCACAGCTGTATCATGCATCCCCTGCTCTAAGAGCAGTGGATTGCGAAGAGCTTTCCTTTGTGTAACCGTAGACTGTCTTCTTTCTTCTTTGCGAAGAGGCTCAGAACAGAGCCTAGCAAGGCCTATTTTAATTAAAAAAATAAAAAATTACCATTTCCATGTGACACAAACCAGTGCAGGAAGATTGCTGTGCTTTCCTTTGGGGGCAGGTGGGGAGGGAACAGCAGCTCCTAAAACTCCCTGGACTATTTTAAACAAGAGATATATTTCACTTGATTGTTTTTATTTCTGTTTAAGGGGCAGGAGAAAGTAAGCGGTGTTACTATAAAAGGAGATTGGAGTATAATTCTTCGCTCCTGCATTGGTTTTGCTTGGTGTGATTGCACCAGTTTGGTAGAATAACCATAGAATAACACACGAGTAACGAAGTGCAACCCTCAGACAAAGTTGCCGACGGGGCACATTTTCACTAGCTCCCTCTCTCCTGCCTTCCTCCATCTCTTCCTCCCTTTCTGTCTCCTCCTGACTTGCCTTTTCTGCTCATTAGCTCAGCAAAATGCATTTCAGTTGCAAGAAGCCAGGGCTCAGTTCTGAGCTCACTCTCTGCCTACAAGGAGCGTGTTAGGAGGCCAAAGCAAATTCCCTTTGGGCTGTCCCAGGACAGCTCGCCGAAATGTTCCCTCGGTGGCAAACGCAAACAACTCCCCCGTGCAGAGCTGGCTTCACGTTTCCCTCACTCCGTGCTCCTGACCTTGCCGTTGTGTGACTGGCACACTCCCTCTCCGAGAGGGAGCCCAGGCAGGTCGAGGCTCTCCGAGCCCGGCAGCGGAGGCTGAGGCTATAGCTGCCTGTCCATCCCGAAGCCCATAGGTGTCGAACCCTGAAACCAGAGACAGGGACTAGCTCATAGCTCTGGTAGCGAAACGCATTCCTTTTCCAAGCAAGAAATACGCACAGTTCACCCTAGAGCTGGGAGAATTGGTCGTTTGGAATAATATTTGCTCTGCGCTCGGTTCCTTTGGGAGTTTGCAAACAACCCGCCACTGGATCCTGGGTCCAGCAAACACCATCATTATTCAAGCATTTCAAAATGCAAGTCAGCCTCTTGGTGGAGAGCCGCTGACTTCGACTCGATGCTGTACGAGTTCTGCGGTAGGTCTCGCTTTATGGACGAGTCAACAGATACTTTTGAAATGGGGTGGAGAGCAAATGAGGTGCATTTCAGGCTGACTCTTGGATGGGTGATCAGTCGTGATCAGGCAAAATACGTGTCTTATTTCATTGGTAATGCCACATACTTCGTGAGCATTTACTAGTAAGGCCCTGTTATTCCAAGTAAACAAAATTAGCCTTTTTATCCATAGAGCACAGTGACTTCTCACTGTGTGGCCATGTCCCCTTCTGAAAACCACCCCGTCTGCTGCAGGCAGGTGTGGTCCAGCCTCAGCGTTCGCTGGGTTTAATTTCCCCTCCGGCTCGTCCCGCTGACA
>NW_010540385.1:8357-8823 GCF_000687285.1 Phaethon lepturus | reverse complement strand
TCAGGGGATAAAGAGTCTCCTGGGCTGACCCGCCGGGGAAAGGAGTCCAGCCGTGCTGCAGTTACCCGGCTCCACGCAGGTGTCAAAGCAGCGTCCAGGCGCTCTCCTTCCAAAGCCGGAGACCAAGCGTGTCCCAGCAGCTCTGCACCCACCGTCTCGGTGCTTGGCAAAAACAGAATTTGAGAAACTGGTATTTTATTAGCCCCTCCAGATCCTGGGCTGACCCGCCGGGGAAAGGAGTCCAGCCGTGCTGCAGTTACCCGGCTCCACGCAGGTGTCAAAGCAGCGTCCAGGCGCTCTCCTTCCAAAGCCGGAGACCAAGCGTGTCCCAGCAGCTCTGCACCCACCGTCTCGGTGCTTGGCAAAAACAGAATTTGAGAAACTGGTATTTTATTAGCCCCTCCAGAGCAGTGGGGACTGGCAGGAAAACCGCCCGGCCGACCAGTTGAGTTGGGGTGCAATGGCA
>NW_010540385.1:1405-8296 GCF_000687285.1 Phaethon lepturus | reverse complement strand
GCTGTTCCCGATGGACCTCTTCGGGCTGAGCTTGCGTCTCTGCCAGCATCGCTGCACGTCTGGCACGGGAAAATGAAGGTTTTTCCCAGTGCAGAGCATAGCAGCGGGTGAGCCGGCAGCGATCTGCTTGGGAGCTTGGTACTGATCTCAGAAAGCTTCTGCTGGCTCTTAAAGTTAGAAGAGAGATGCTGTATTTTTACCTGCAGATATATTTCAAATCCTTTAAAATTTGCTTTCTGCATACTCCCCATTGTTTACAGGCTCTTATTAACAAAGCATCCCTGTGTAAGGCCTTCCACAGGTAGAGAGCAACAGGCTTTGCCACAAAGAAGTGTCTGCATCATAGCTAGAATTTATCAAAATAAAGGAAAATCCACAGAGGTTCTTTCAACCCTATTTGTTTGCTTTTTTAAAAAAAAAATCCAGTCTCACTAATATTTAACTGTCATGTAATCTAGGCAGGAAAAGGCTCAACATGTGGAGGACGGGGGCAGTCATCCCAGCAATTTTCCTGTACTTCGGCAGCTGTAGATATTTTGTAGGTACCATTGCAACAAATAGTCATAAAAAGCCCACCAAAGGATGATAGTGCTGCTGTTCTCCTCATCTATTAAGTGCCTTTTTTGTATTTCTAGAGAAAGGCAGGCAGGGTGTGTGAAGGTGTACAGCAGAAGCAGAGACCCATGGCTGCATGTGTTGACAGAGCAATGGCTGGAACAAAAATTAGGGTGGAGCAGGAGGTCCCAATGGTGGGATTCACTGGGATCTACTGGGATCATCAAGGAGTGGAGTCAGCACAAAGGGCAAGACTGCAAGCTTCAAAGCTTGATCAAAGATGATGAGGTCTAGGAAATAGCTGGGTCCTCTCTCTTCTTTTACCCTTACAACTTTTGAGCAGATTTAGCACAAAAATAGTCCCCGTATGTGTGTTTTACACTCTCTGTTTTGTGTTTGCCCATCCCTTCAGGAACCAGTGAAGACCTATTCCAGGACTCTGAGGGGCGGGAGGGATCTGAGCCAATTGAGGAACACCAGTTTTCAGACCTAGAGGAATCTGACGATGATGATGACAATGAAGATGAGGAGGATGAGGAGGAAGAGGAGAGCCAAGATGAGCCACCTTTAAAATTGCCAGAAGGCAAACATACCACCCTCCTGATGCACTCTTCAGGTGGCTCTCCATCTTCTCAAGAGGAAGGCACTGAAATAGCATTGTCCTTAGCCGCAGAAACTGTTTCCAGCAGCCAAAAAACAGGTGACGGCCAGCAGGCCTCCACCTCAGGGCTGGAAACAAAGTGGTCAGCAGACAGCAGTGACATTGCTGTGTGCCACAGCTTCTTGAGTCTCCACAGACCAGCTTTGACCTCCACTGAACAATTGGCTTCTGCTGAAAAAGAGTCTGTCACAAGGCCACAGATGTCCTTAGTTGTGGACCTGTCAACCTCAAAAGACACGTCCCCAAGAAAAAGGTGGTCTCCAAGCCAGGACTCTGGCAGAGGTGGTGGCAGCAGCAGACCAATGTTAGCGAGAAAGCACCTATTAACCAAAAACGAAACTTCACCGAAACGGTTTTCACCAACTGGAGAACTGTCTTCTCTAAGGTGCCTGTCTCCAGGGAGAGGGTTGTCTCCTTGCCAGCGCGTCTCTCCCAGGAGGGAGGCATCGCCGCTGAGATGTGTGTCACCAAGACTTGAGCTGTCGCCCAGCAGGCATCTATCCCCCAGAAGAGAGCTGTCCCCAAGAACATACCTTCCACCAGAAGGAGAAGTCTCCCCTGTGAGGCACTCGTCGCCGAGCAGAGAGATGTCATCAGTCAGATACTTACCGCTGAAGAAAGTCTTGTCTCCAGGCTGTTCAGAGTCACCTAGGTATCCATCCCCCGGGAAGGAGGACTTGCCTGGTACTAGCAAATCAGCAGCAGATGACATAGTTCAGAGCTCATATCAAGCCCAGCATGGGATATTATCTTCAATGCCTCTACCTCACAGGTTCTTTGGCAAAAATGTACAGCTCTACGAGTCCAAGCTGGTAAGTTCAAGCCCCTCTTGCCTTCTAGTCCCTGCAATACATTCTCTGATGTTTTTTAATGAAAGTTGCAATTCAAAGGTGCACAGTGACTCTGTGACCGATGTCACAGGTAACCCAGAGAAAAACGACAGCGGACAGCAATGGGATTTGCACCCATTCTGGTCCTGCCCATCTCAGTTAAAGAGAAATAAAGTTGTCCCTTCTCCAAGGGATTACTTACACTCCTGACCCAACCAGTCTCCTGCTGAGACAAGCAGTAAGGATGGCTAGTTGTCACTAAAAGGCTTTTTTTTCCTGGGAATTTCATAGCCATTTCTGAGATTTCACCAGCTGGGGTGAAGCTGTGACCACTTTTCACTGGTCAGTGACCTGAACCAGGTCTGAACTAGCCACTGCACTCTATTGCTGACTCCTGGGCTACGTACATACGCAGCCAACTCTGTTAGATTAACTGCTGAGAAAATGTTTGTTTGGGCATCTCTGATTTCATCTCGCCTCTCTCTTCAGCACAGAGAATTGTTTCCCACTGGGTCCACAAAATTATTTAATCTCTCTGCTGAACATATCAAAAACTATGGGTAAAGGAAAATCGCATGTTCCTCCCACTGCTCCAGGCAAATTAGACGTCGGGTTTGGTGGAACGTTTCCCATTTCTGCTGAAGTGCCTGGCTTTCCTGTAATTTATGCTGATGAACATGAGATTCAGTTGCTGGAGTTGATCTGCTGTGAAACGGGTGTGAGGAGAGACTCGAGCCCTTAGGGACTGCACTGGGAAGAGAGAGGCCTTTATACAACCCCTGGAGAACCTGTCACGGCAGATGGTGACCCAGGTCTTCTCCAGAAAAGCCACGCTGCCCAGTGTGCGTTTCTTCCTTGTCTATGATAACGTACCGTCTTTTTGTGCTGCCTTCCTTCTGCTTTCCACTATGAGTGTTTGGCTTACCTTCTCAGAGACTATCCTTTGGTTTAGGTCCAGACTTTTGCTTACTTTAATGCTATTTCCCTCTCCTGTCAATTAACTTCCTGTGGTGAATCTCGGGGCTGTGGTCCTTCAACTCTAAGCACCTCTGTCAGGAAAACTGCCCACTGCCACTACTTGTAGCAAACCCTCTAAACTCCCTAATCCACAGTAGGAGACAATGTTATAGACCCCTACTTACCTGCCCATTCACACCTTTTAACTTAGCCTCTCACACATCACTTTTTGCTCCATTTTCCTGCTCCTTTCGTGCACCCAACGCCACCAATGTTGGTTTTCTCACGTGCCGCCAAAGGAACAGTAAGGAACTGAACAGAAGACTTTCCATTCAGCAGCGAGATGGGCAGCTGGGTTTTCATTGCAAAATTACACTCCTGGTAAGGCTACAAGAGACAGAAAGATCAGAGGTGGATTTATCAGATCCCAGATGGAGCTCTGTGCTCAAAACTGGTGCCCCATACGTTGCTTACAAACTTGGAGACAATCCTAGCTCAGCTTCAGTGTAAGGTTTTCTGTCGTCTGTGCATCAGGCCTGACCATGACCATCCCTCTTCCCACTGGCTCTTGCAGTAGGTAGTCTCTCCTTCTGGTGGCTGTTGCACCATGGAGACGATTTGTTTGGGGGTTTTCCAGCACCCTTATAGTGATTCTGCCAAGACTTCATGTGGATAAACGAGATTTAGCAAGTGTTTGGGTTTGTAACTGCTGACCAAGTAGACACTATCTTCCGTGGCTCTCGCTTTCTCTCTCTTCTGTTCTCTTTTGCTGCTTTCCTCTGTTGCCTCTTCATAGAGATCCAACTCGCAGGGTCAGGCAATTCTTCATAATCCTACAAAGAAATATGCCCTCCGGTGAATCCTCAAATTTTATAGCTAACCCCATCTTAATGGAAAGTTGATTACAGTTTCTGTTGTTTCCTCTTCTTGGGAGTCCTGTTTAGGGGTTTAGTTATAACCTCATCACTAATTAATCCATTTCTGTTTAGCCACATATCTCTCCATGATGTACGTTAGGAAACTATGTGAAGCACCGGGAGAGAAAGAGGAAAAGGTAAAATGGTAGGGTCTTAACCCTTGATTTCTACAGACCACACCATGAGGGTGGTGGTGGGGACCACACTGATGGGTGTGATTTGTGTCAAATGAGAGTTAGTACTATCTCTCACTCAGTCCAAAACATCCTTGCAATTAGCAGCTGTAAGGATGTAATCCTGCTTTAAGAAATGAGAGTAAAAATAAATAACATTATTCTGGGCTCTCAGAAACCCCATGTACTGAAAGGGATCCAAAGCGGCTCGGACGGCAGGAAACATTGGCATCCTCTGTCAGGGTGTCAGAGGCACCTCTGATAATAGGACAAGGGGTAATCATTTTAGACTCAAAGAGGGCAGATTCAGACTAGATCTAATGAAGAAATGTTTCACAATGAGGGTGGTGAGACCCTGGCCCGGGTTGCCCAAGAGAGGTGGTAGATGCCCCATCCCTGGAAACATCCCAGGCCAGGCTGGATGGGGCTCTGAGCAACCTGCTCTGGTTGAAGATGTCCCTGCTCACTGCAGGGGGGTTGGACTAGATGGCCTTGAAAGGTCCCTTCCTACCCAAACTATTCTATGATTTATAATGATCCAAGCCCGAACCAAATCCCTGGATCTGTGCCCCAGCAGACCCTGGGCTTATTTGTACCCAGAAGGCAAACACTGTGGGTTGTGTTGCTCCTTACCTTAAAGGTTTGGGTGTCCAAATCCTCCTCAGCTGATTAATTTCCCTCAAATTAGAACAACATGTTAACAAAATCAACCCTTGTAGTGAACATTAATGATGCTAATGCTGTAACTTGTATGTTGCACTAATTCAGCTGTTTCTTTTCCCTCTCTGGTGCAGAAGATAGAACCACGAAGCCCAACATGCTCACCTGGCATCACACAGCCTGTCTGCTCCAGACCCTTGCAGGCACCTCATGAAATACACGTTCACGCTCCCAGCCGAGGGGAGGAGAATGTCTTCAGCCACCTCCCGTTGCATTCGCAGCAGCTCACGAGGACCCCGTATCCTATGATTCCCATTGGGGGCATCCAGATGGTCCAGGCGAGGCCAAGCACCCATCCCAGCTTGGTGCCCAGTTCAGTCGTGTCCCTGCAAGCGGGACACTTTGCCTCTGGCAGCAGTGGCTTCGCAGAGTTCAGCCGGGCTCCCGAGAGGGACGAGGAACCGCAGGTCTTGCGGGAGCCGTCATCGGCATCCGTCTCCCCGGTTGCAAAGGTTTCTAAATACACACTGTCCCCAGAGCTTACGAGCAGTGGTTACTTAGAAGAGAAAATGAGGACTAGTGAGCTTCAGCAAAAGACAGACCAGGAGGAATACAGGGTAAAAATGTTCGCTGAGTCTAGCCACGCGGAGCAGGCAGGCTGCTCGGCACCCCCAGCCAGCCCCAGCACAACCGACGAGCACTCTCCAAAGCCTTTGACAAGTGGGGAAGAACCCTTGAAAAAACCGGGCAAGAAGCAATCTGGCAGCTCGAGCACTTCTTTTGAATCATCCTGCACTTTCATCTCAGATCTCCCCTCCCAGCCGTTGGACCGAAGCAGCAGCACCGGCTGCCTCTCAGAGCCCCCATCGAGCCATTCGCACCCCCAGCCGCTCTCCGTCCGGAGGAGAAACCTCTCCGGAGAGCCCGGCGGACGAGGGGGAGCCTCCGGGAAGAGCAGTCCACACCGAGAGCACGCAGATGTAGGTCAAACTCAAAACAAGGTGGATGAAAACACGGGAAGTACTTAAGCCTCCGCCATCTGTTCCACCTTTAGGCTTCCTATGTAAAATCAACAGACACTTTCAACACTATTTCCTTTAGTATAATCATCGCGATAAGAAGCACTCTAGTGAATGACCAAACCCACGGAAGATTCCTGGTTTTCTTTGTCCCAGTCTGGTATTATCTCCACATGTATGCAGTTACTTGTGCCTTTTTCTATACCTTTTGTTGCTTGAAATGTACAAAAATGTTTGAGGCTGTGAATATTTTTTTAGAGTTTTTTGGAAAGGGGTTTGTTAGACCTTGTCTTTTTTGCCATTTAGGTGTGCGTTATTATGGGCCTGAGAGATGCAGAAAGGAAAGGGTTAAGCATTTTAAGAGGAAGACGGTGCACTGAAAACAAAAACAAAACAGAAAAACTTTTTTATATCGATTAAATGATTTAAAAAAAACCAAACCCTTGCTCCTGTGTACAGAATTTTATGATTCGTATTTATTACATGCTTTATTTAATTCTCGCAAAGTGCTTGTTTTTTTTTTCTTGCATCCCTCTGGTTGCCTATGGTCGTGCTTTAAACAGTTGAGACTGCTTTACATTTGAAAAACATGTTTACCCTGAGCTTGTAAATGAAAGTAGCACTTCCTTGAGCAGGGGGAGGTTCTTTCACAGCGAGAGAAATCGTCACTCACGAGAGAACGTGTATCCTGAGCGTCCCTCCCTCCTGCGGAACCCATCAAAGCACTTTTCTAAAAAGGGACAAAAAAAAAGGTTCTTCAAAGATGTAACTGCAAGAACATAGGAATGTATCGGCTCTAGACCCCGTGCCAGGAATGGTGTCTCTCGCTGGACGAGCAGGCCTCCTGCTTGCTTTAACCCTCCCATCCCGCGCCCGCTCGCCGCGCGCGCGGCCGCTCTGCCGTGCCCCCGCCTTGCCCTGGCAAAGCCGTGCCTGTGCCTCAGAGCCCCTCTTCCCGGGGCTTGGGAAGCCCTCTGTAAACACCCTCCCGTGGTTGAAAAGTGGGAGCAAACTCCACCTTGCCACCGTTTTTGCTCCGTAATGTTTCGGTTGCGGACAAGCTCCCTCCGTCCCACCCCGGCTCGGTCCCGGCTGGGTTTGCGTCGTTTCGCTCCGGGG
>NW_010540385.1:0-1362 GCF_000687285.1 Phaethon lepturus | reverse complement strand
TTTGGCTTCGTTCAGCTCGGGGGATGCGGGAGTAGTTTGTGCTCTGCTCGTTTGCACGCCTGCGGCTCCGTAACTCACGGGTGACTCTGTGTCTTATTTTAATTTTATTTATTTATTTAAGCAGAACGTCGCAAACGTAGCCCTTATTGTGCAGATGGGCCCTTTTTTGGTGTTTTGGAAGAAAAAAGTTATGATGCCGAGTGGTTCATGTTTGCAGTCAGCTTGTTATGCATGCACAGTAACTTTTTCCAGAGCAAATTTTTAACTATGACCATCCGTAGCGGAGCAATGGCCTCTACTGCCAATAGATACCATACCAAATACAGAGAGACCCGATGGAGCCATTCCTCTCTGTCACGTTAACACACTTTTTAAAATACAAATGTTCGATACGTGTTTGCCCTAGCAGACAGCAGGCTCTTTACTACTTCAGAGGGTTTTCTGGTCTATGGAATCTGTACAAACCTCTTTTTTTTTTATTTTAACAAAAAAAAAAGAAAGATAGAAATATTTAACCAGTGGGCCAGTTCTCTCTTCTTTCAGAGCTGTTCCAGTTTATCGGGTACGTAATACACTTTTTAAAAAAAAATAAAAAAAAAAAATTAAAAGAAATCAAATAAAACCCTGAATGAGAACATATTTCCTTGCCAGACTTGATGAGCTATGAACTGTTCCCGTTTCACGGGCAAATAATATAAATTTTTTAATAATCTTCTGTGATTTTTTTTTTTTTTTTTTTTTGCTTTTCTTGTAAAGGCAATTAAGTACAAAAGAAGATATCATGGAAATAACATTAAGGCTGTGACACTGACCAAAACAATGTCCAGAACCCATTTATACCTTAATTAGCACTTTTTTCGAGTTTCCCTTTTTCCCATTTTCCCCTCTTTGGCCCAAAGCCTGGAAGCTGGTCCTTCTTTCAAACCCGGCCAGATCCCATGGCAGGAGCAGCGGCCGGGGGTTCAGCTCAGCGTAGCAACTCCATTCAGCGAAACTCTTAAGCACCAGCTTAAGTCCTACTCGGGCTTTAAGCGTGTGCTTAATATCAAGATGACTCGGAGGGGACTGCTCACCAGGGTGGGTGTCAGCCACAGTTTTGACTTTCCTGGCTTCTGCCACTTTTCCCCCCTTGCCTTTGTCACACTCTTAACTTTATTCCAAGGTAGCTTTTTGTATTTAATTTTTAAAATATATATATATTGAAATTGTACATAAAGAAAAATAACGCAGCAGTTGTGCACTCAGCGTCCTGGTTTTGTTAGGTGCATTTGCTTTGGGCTAGATCAAATTTGCTCAGCTTCTTTCTGTAACTGTATTTTAACCCTTGACCTGTTGATACTTTGCATGATTTTTTTTTTTTCT
>NW_010540384.1:32703-36382 GCF_000687285.1 Phaethon lepturus | reverse complement strand
TCCGTTTGCTGCTTCGGGACAGCAAGGCGGGGGGCTGCGTGCAGGCCATTACGTTTAGATGCACAGTTTCTCCTCTCTGAGGAGGTATAATCTCTTTTCAGGACTGACTTGGGTCTTCACCTCCTGGAGCAGTGACTTTCCCCACCCCATTAAATCTCACATGAAAAAAAGTCTCTTTTCCACCTGCTTTCTGACAGAGCCACCAAGGAACCAAACCTCTTCGTACAAATCCTTTCCTGAACAGCAATACTTCCACCTCGCGCTGCACAGTGCCAGGCACACAACAGGACCCTCACCTGGTCACTGAGGGCAAAACAAGCCACCCTCCTCAAGGACATCACCCCAGGCTGCGTCCTGTCAGGCTTGTCAAATAGTGCCACAACAGGGACCATGTCTAGAGGAACAGCAGGTCTCCATTGGCGAGGGGAGCCGCAGTGATGCCGCAGGCTGGGAACGTGCCTTTGCATGCACAGAAGAGCAGAGCAAGGGTTCCTGCCTCTTCCCTCAGCCTGTTGCGGCTTCTCCAGGGAGGTCAGTGGATGAGGACCACAAGCACAAGAGGTGCTGCAACCACACCCAGGTGTTGCCGTGGCTGAAGGGAGAGGCCTGGGATGGGAGCCAGTGGTGAAAGTCTCCCTGCAGGCCTGCCAGATCTGATAGCCGGGTAAAAAGCAGAGCTTGTACATGCAATGAGATGAAATAATACGCAACTAGAAAGACGTTTGCCCTGGGCAGAAAGATGGCAGGGGGGACTCGGGGGACCCGCTTCCTCTGCAGCAGGACATTTTCTTAAGACCTGAAGACCCCTTCACCGTTGTACCGCGTTCAGCCAGTGACCTAGGTATGGGTTGCTCAGTTTAAACACCTCAAGTGCCATCCTATTGGTACGACCCAGCCCTTTTCCCAGGGATAGTAACAGCATTCAAAACCTTTCTTATGCTCTGCATGATCTTGCCTGTTCCTTCAGCCTGTTTTGGTGACTTGCTCTATTTCCACAGCAGATAGGCCTGGAAAGGTACCCTGCCTTTCAATTCCCATGCAATTCTAATAGCAGCAGCATTATGTGGTCCCCAGTAAACCCTAAATGATCCCTTTTGTTCAAAGAGCTTTGTTCCTCCAGATTCACGGCAGAGTAACTCCAGACTAAATGTCAAGAGAACAGATTAAGTCCAAACCTAATCCCATTCTGTTGGCAGTGCATGACTTGAGATTTACTCCGAGGAAGAACAGACCCACGGCGTAGCCCAGCTGGAGTTAACATACTGAAAATCCATCCCATACAATCTCTCCTGGACGTGGCGTTTTCATGCTATACAAATCAAAATTTCTCTCCACAGTTCAAGTGTTATATTCCTAGATATTCTTTGCATTCGTGACAATTGCAAATTACTCTTCAAAATCAGCTCTAATCTAATAAATTTACAAACAATACAGGAATTTGGAAGAGGAGAAGAGAAAGGGATGCTCTCTGGTACAAGTTCAGCTGTCCAACTGTACAGCTGAGGCAGCTTCGTCTTAACCAGCACATTAACATTAACATTCCCCTCCCAACACTGTAAAAGGGTCCATGACTCCTCCATTAAGTTTCCCATGAAATCATAGTACAAATAGCTGTGCAAAAATCTTAGTGTCCTCTATTTAGAGGATAAGAAAGTTAGATGGTCTTGGGATTTCTATATGGGAACAGGAATCTGTCTTGAGTGCTCTCAGTCTGGACACATTTCAGTTTTTGAAAAATGGTATTTGCTGTGACACCCTTCACCTCTCCCTGCCACACACACTAGGGGGAAAAATTATTCCTTTTATTTAGAACAATTTCTCACTTGTAGAGGGAAAAGCTTTCCATTATACACCGTCAGCCGAGGAGTTTACGTTGCTTCTGGACAGGTCATTTACCAGCACGAGAGAGAAACAAAGTGATTTGGTTCCCCCCGCTGCTTTCCGCATTAATGCCAAAGGACTGGGAACGGGGAGCAAGAGAGGGGAAGTTACCCCAGACAAAGCTGCTTCATTCTACAGCTGTCCAGAGACCCTAAGGACACTCAGGAGGGTGGAAAAACATCCAGTTCCTTTTAGTTGCCCTCATTTTTGGCTGCTCTAGTAAGGGTCAGGGTGAATTTGGTTCTGCTGCAGTAGCACCTTCCTTGATCCGCCCCTGCAAGACGCAATTATTTTGCGGCATGGAAGAGGTCAGCTTTGCTTCGGGTCCTACAAGAATGGGAAGGACTGCTTCTGCATGAGGGAAAGCAGGGGCAAAGGATTGGGTTTGTGCCGGTCATCTGCTCTGCTCCAGCAAGGCTGGAGGAAGGAGTCAATCTCTGGGGGATGACTATTTTAAGGACTATTTTTAGCCTCCCTCTTCTTTTCCCCCATCTCGAAACAAGAAAGAGGAAAAGGATCACAACTTTGTCTTTCTTCTTCACCTGGCAACACCTCAGCACCCCAAAATCCTCCACATTTAACCTGAAATGTGCTATTCCCTGTTGCCAGTAGACAGGGTTGGACGATGACCTTGTTCCATCTGACCTTAGTGCAAGACAGGGCAGGACCCGGGGCCAAGGTGTGGGGAAAATCCAGGCTCTTCACCCCGCAGCCAGGTCTGGGGTTCGGTGCAAGCCCAAGACCCAAGTACAGGTTTGCTTGTGAGTGACACGGGTGGGAGGAAAACGCTCTCCGACACGAGCCTGTTCGCAGCCAGCACTAAATCCACCCAGGGAGGAGCAGGAGCGAGAGCAAGCGCCTTGCAGAGGCAGACCTGTAATGCCAGTTATACAGCACCTATGCACAGAGCTGAGCCTGAGGCTACACTCTCACTGCTCTTCAAATTTCCCAGTTTTATGCATTTCTTCCAAACTTTGATGAAGGATCTACTCCTCAGATCCAAATCCCTGCCTGAGGCATCGCAGGATGGAGTGAAAGTTTCTTTGAGGCTGGATTTCACCGTCTCCAGCCTGTTCGCACTGTCCCACCCACTTCCCAGCCCTTGCCAGGAACATGGGTTTCTGCAAGCTCGTTCTTGTGCAAGGCAGAGCCCTGGAAATGTCAGAAAATGTGCTTTGTTCCCAAGTTCTGCCTCGCTGAAGGCTGGAGGTGGAATATGAGGACGTGCCCAGGGAAACCCAGCTTCATGCAAACAGCCCTGCTTGTCACCAAACCGCCACGTTCTCTGGACCTTTTCCAGCCATGCAAAGCAAACAGGGAGGAGACGAGGTGCTCCCGGGCGCTGCTTTAAGCCGTTGCCCTGCCAGTGCAGTGCTGGGGGCAGGAGGAATAAGATGCTTTATTATTTGCAGCTCCGTCTCCTGGCAGGACTGCTGGCCTTCCACGCAAGCTGGCCCTCCTCTGCCACAAAACCAGCTACGTGACCTCAGGGAAGTCCCTGCTTCATCACCAAGCACGCCAGAGGCAGAGGGTGAAAAACAGACCAAACCCTCAGGACAGGGACCATCTCGCACCGGGTTTCATCCAGATTTTAAACATGCCAGTGCCCAGCTTGGGACAACTTTTCAGGTATAACCATGCTGCGTTTGCAAAGCCCTGCTGCAGACCAGCTGCGGGAAGAGCATCGGAAGCCGGAGGAGAGGTAGGCTCCAGTCGCCTGATGAGCCCGGAGTGGAGCGTGACGGGGAGCAGAGGAGCTCTGCGGCAGCGCGGGTGCGCCCCGGGCGCCGCCCGCCGA
>NW_010540384.1:10425-32678 GCF_000687285.1 Phaethon lepturus | reverse complement strand
CAGACTCGCCGCTGGCACAAATAGGCCAAGGTGTTTTCCTTTCGCTCCCTCTCACTCCACCCAGAGCTGGAAGAGACCAGACACTTCCTTGCAGGCAGCGCAGGGCCCCGGGCAGGCGGGCAGGCATGCCGAGCTCACCCACAGCCCTTCCATCTGCTCTGCCAGCAGAGCCTTCCCAGGTGAGAGATGAAAAGCAGTTGCCATAAACCGGCTTAGAATTCAAGTCCTGTGAAACCAGAGCTCCCAAAAAGGACTTTGTATTGAAAGGGGGGGCCCTAGCAAGAGCCTTGAGACCAGACATGCTCCCAGCCTCTCCTCAGACCTTGCCTCCAGGACATCACCACTCAGTTGGCTTCTTTCCAGTACAACTGTCCTGATTGCAATCTACACTACAAACAACGGTTGCCTCCTGGCAGAGGCCATTTGCTGCCCGGCTCTTGCACTCCCTGCAGGCTGAACACACGGTGGTGACAAAAGGACAGTCCCAGTAGTAAGTTACGTCCATGGAAAAGGAAATCAGAGTGGTCACGGATACAACACAAGGAGTTCGAGCACCAAGACATTGCAATTGGGCTCGCATACCCAGCTGTTTGAGGCTTCTTTGAACATCCCTGCTTTTAATTACAAGTTTTCCTATGCTCCTCTATTCTCCCCACACCATGTTGTGACTCACGGCTTGGACTACTAAGCAGACCAGGAATTCCCATAACTGCTGGAGCTGCAGGTAACACCCCCAGTATCACAGACCTCCAGATGTACATCACACTGGAAGGACAGACCTCCTGACTGCATGGCAAAGACACACACACAGGGAGATGTTTCTTTTAAAGGGGAGGCTTGGGTACAACTGGTATTACAATTCATCAAGACTCTAGTGGTGAGTCACATGAATAAATTCAACTATCGGGGTCTGAATGTTTCTTGTTCAGCCTCAGGGCTGGTTGAACACCCCACACTTGCAGTATGTCCCCAACAACCACAATGCTTTGCCAGAGGATGACCAAGAAGAGCATCCACCCATCCTCTCACCCACGGCTGTACTGCTCTTGTGATATGTTCCCACAGAATCATTAAGGTTGGAAAAGACATCCAAGATCATCAAGTCCAACCGTCACCCCAACACCACCAGAAGCCCATTAAACTGTGTCCCCAAGTGCCACATCTACACATTTTTTGAACGTCTCCAGTGACGGTGACTCCACCACCTCCCTGGGCAGCCTGTTCCAGTGCTTGACCTCTCTCTCAGTAGAGAAATTCCTCCTAATATCCAATCTAAACCTCCTCCCCTGGCACAACTTGAGGACATTTCCTCTCACCCCATTGCTGGTTACTTGGGAGAAGAGACCAACACCCACCTCACCAGAACCCCCTTTCAGGTAGCTGTAGAGAGCGATGAGGCCCCCCCCCACCCTCCTCTACTCCCCACTGAACACCCCCAGTTCCCTCAGCCGCTCCTCATCAGACTTGTGCTCCAGACCCCTCACCAGCTCCGTTGCCCTTCTCTGGACACGCTCCAGCACCTCAACGTCCTTCTTGTAGTGAGGGGCCCAAAACTGAACCCAGGATTCAAGGTGCGGCCTCACCAGTGCCGAGTACAGGGGCACGATCACTTCCCTACTCCTGCTGGCCACACTACTCCTGATACAGGCCAGGACGCTGTTGGCCTTCTTGGCCACCTGGGCACACTGCCGGCTCATGTTCAGCCGGCTGTCAACCAGCACCCCCAGGTCCCTTTCCGCCGGGCTGCTCTCCAGCCACTCCTCCCCAAGCCTGGAGCGTTGCATGGGGTTGTTGTGGCCGAAGTGCATGTCCTGCAGCTTCCCAGATAGAGATGTCTGGCCCGTTGATTGGAACGTTGCACATCTTCCTCAGCCACACTGCTTCAAAATAAACTGCGAGGCAGAAAGCCAAGCTGTTTTCATGTCAAGCTTCAAAGATAGTCTAAACAAAAGGGAACACTTCAGTAAAGCATGTATGAACAAGGAGCATCTGGTCTTTCCCCTGGCAGCATTGAGAGAGATGCAAGAAAAAAGTTACCAATAAAGTCAGGTAACAAAAAGGATGTCTTGGTATGGGTATACAGTTCTTCATTAGAGCCCACTGAGTGTTAACCCGCTTCCTCTTCAGAGCAAAGCCCTGTATGGAGGGACACACACCTGGTTCAGGGAGCTGCATTTGTTTCAGGAAAGCAGCTCTTTGTTCTCCGGATCAAGCGCTCAGAGGAGGCAGGCAATCGTCTGCTTCTCCAGGGGTAGGGATACCCAGCGAGACACTGCAGCTTAATGGAAACGTTCCTCTGGGTCAAGTGGCAGAACCAGCTGCTTTAATGTAGCCATCTTCATTTCAGAAAGGAAGAGAGAATGAATTAACAGCCTCTGAGCAGGGAAGTCTCCTGGTGAGCAGTCATACACATCCTAGAGGTCATGCCCCACACTTGCTCAGAGAGCCCAGCTTTTAGTGCACCTGGGCCAGACCTCCACTCCATTGCCTGCAACAGCATCATTGCAACCTCTGGCTTCACCCGGCAGGTACCAGAAAACGTCAGAGTGGAACTGCAGTCCCACAAGAAGCCTTTGCTAAGCACACAGAAAAAGATAAAGCCACTGACAGAACGTATCTGTTAACAAGACTGCACCCACTCATCAAGGATGAGCAACAGAGCATATCCACAAGAGGTAAGTTTCTCCTCGCTGGGCAGACATGCTCACCCCCTCCATCATATCCTGGGTGAATACTTTTTTTTTTTTTTAAAGTGACATCACTGAAGCTTCACAGCTTCATTTCTCCAGCTCGCTCCCCCACAGTTACCATTTTCACAGCTCAGCTACTATAAACTAGTGAAGAGGACCCTACGCCCCTGTGAGCCTGGAAATCTCAGAGACAAACCTGAACTGCAACCCAACTCTTCCATCCCTGGAGGGGCCGTTTGGAAGAACCTCTAAAAATAACCAGCTCTGACTTTCCTCAAACCACCTAGAAATTCATATGGTGCCTAATTAACCTTGTCAAAGCTAGAGCAATAAGTCCTTATAGTACCAGTAGTGTTGCTACCTCAGCTCCATCTTAATAACCAGCAGTCTGGCCACGTATCTGAAAATCAACCAGTGATTAGCTCATACTACCAAATTCTTTTTCCACATAACCCAGCTCCCGAAGTGATCTTTATTTTTAAAAAGCTTTCAGCCCAGGTAATTTCCAAACAGAACACTAAATCACTCATCTCACCAAGCAGAAGTTATTTCACAATTAAGCCTTTTTGTTTCTGTGGGACAAAGACTTCTTGCTATAAGTCAGGAGATCAGAATGGGGCCCGCAGGGCTGAGAGCACAGGTAACACCTAGAGAATACCAATACACTCCTGACACGATCCTAATAAATAATAATGAACATGATATAGATAAGGAGATCATTATAGACACACTTAACTACAGGTGTGTTAAGTAGAGCAAACCTGTGAAGTATATATTAAGAGATTTAAAGGTCTGTATGGGTTGCTGAAAAGCAATTATCCAGGCAGAGCAGAAGGCAGCATCTGCTTGAGAGCAAGTTGTAGGTGCCAGCCTTTAAAGACCGAAAATGAAGAAACCAAAAGTGGGGTCAATAAACCCCAGTGAAGTTTGAAGAACCCCCCAAGTTCAGCCAGTTGAAACCAAAAGTGGGGTCAATAAACCAAGACCAGCTTGGCAGCCTGAAGCATGAAGACTGCTCAGCCTCTTCAGAAAGTCAGTAAATGTCTAACCGTACGGTATATTCTGGAGCCAAGAAACTGAGACATCGGTTTTGATACAAGCGTGAAGTCCAGGCTCATCTTTCACTTCTCCAAGAAGGACCAACTCAAAAACCCTGTCTTAATATTTCAGAGGACTTCATGCAGAACTAAATCCATTTCTAAGCTAACAGAACTGCTGTGTGATCATTTATACCCACTTATATCCCAGTCCTTCTTAAGAAATATTACTGAATTTAGTAGGATGCAAATGTGTTGCGAGAACTGACACCCATGGTCTAAGGAATACCACCAAGTTGCATTCAGAACCTCAGATGCATTTTCTGCTGTAAAGCTGCATGGGTATGTTTATTTGATTTGGGGTTTTTTTTCCTCCCCAAGGTGAGGGGAGATGGGGAGAGCAGTGGAAGACTAGAAGTGGAGGAAACCATGCTGTCTGCCATATCAGCAATACAAGAATCACTAAATTGAGACAAATTTTACCTAGTAGGGGTCCCTGAAGCAGCTCCTGACAGGAAGACGTGGGAGTCCAGTTAATGGAACTAAGCCAGAGTCCAAGAGCACACAATCAAAGCTTTCACTTTTTTTTAACCAAGGCAAAAAAGTACTGTCCCAGCATTTTTGGGGAAGAGATCTGGGGTGAAACCTAGACAGTCAAACCTAAAGCTGTGATCCGAAAGAACCTCTGCTCAGCTGCCAAATGAGCTTACAATACCCCCTGATGCATCTGGAAATATTTCCAGCAGTGTTTTCAGAAGCAGAACAGCTTCTATATGGGCAGTCCAGACCCACACAAGAGCCAGCTACTACAGAGAAACACCAATGTGCTCCAGAGGACCTGGCCTGAAATCCCAGCACATAATGGTGAGCTAGGCTTTCCACACACTGCAGCTACTGGAACCATTTTTGTATCATGACTAGTGGCTAAACTACTCATCCAGTGCATAGGAGACCCAAATCCAATTCCTTTTATGAGAGAAATAGCCAACTGCCAGCATGGAGCTGCAGCCACACTGAGATTTACAGGGTTTGGCAGGGAGTTACCCAGCTTGCTCCATCCTTCATTACCACTGAAGTCAATGAGCTTCCAGAGAAGGTAAAGGCCACAAACGCTACGCCAACACCTCTTTAAGAGCAAAACCTGTCTTATAAAACAATAATCATTCCTCCGTCTACTCTGCTTAAACCTTGCTTCTTTCCCTGTGCAATATCAGAAATAGCCTTTGGCTGTCACTCAAAGCTCCGGTATTTTTGACAATGTCATCCAGCTATGGATGGAAGATTGCTCGAGTCCATTTAAGCCCAGCCTACCAATGGTTCCTACTGCCAACCTGCATTGCCATTACACGCCCAGCACAGCTCTTCAGATTCATGCTTACAGAAGTTCCAGCCTTCAGAAAGAAGAGGGCTCTGAATTCCCTGGAGCATCTACATCTGGCCTCGGCCTCTTTGAGGATGTTTTCACTAATTTAGATTAAGAAAATCATCAGACCATGGATTTGATTAGAAATGCTGTCAAGCCTCACTTTCCCCTCTCAATTCCCTCCCTTCCTCCCCACACACAGAAGAGCAGGAAGAGCTGTCTTAGTTCAACTTCTGTTTTTGTTGAAAAAGGACATCAGTTTTGTTTTCACTAGAAATGGAAACCCAAACGTGAGTTTCAGCAATAAGCGGTATGTAAAAAAATCCACTTCTTGCCAGGACTTTGTGCTTCTCTAATAACTTCAAGAAAAGCAAAAAAAAAAAAGATCTAATGCAGAGCCAAAACATACCACTTGGTCTCGCATGGGATCTGATCAAACATCTAAAGGCATTTGAAATTCCAGGAAGGGAGAGCTTCCTCATTCTTAAGGAATATAACAAAACGTACAGAAGGAATGAATTTGTTTCATTGCAAGTCCCTTATGATTTACCCCCATGATCAATATAACCCAAAAGCTTTGAAAGAGGCTGAGTATTCCAAGCATTCACCTGCAGTCTATGGGAGACATAGGACACCATTCAATTAAAAGATAATAAAACATACTATGTTCGGCATTTGTTTGTTTGAAATTCAAAAGGGTTTTCAGATCTGCCTGCTTAGCCTATCTCCTACAAAAGCCATAAATCTCCCTCTTCTAGCTAAACCAAACCATATTCTTATGTTTAAATCATATGAATGAGCTCAAAGACCAGAGGAATTTGCAAGCGCCAGCCCTTTTCTTCCTTCCCAACATACCCTATGGCCTTTGACAAGTCTCTAGAAATCCAACTTTTGGGAGCAGAGACCTCACATCTTTCATTTGGGAAATTTGTTTTTTGAAAGACACTCTGCTGTCGACCTGCCAGTATTTGCACAAGAGCATGCTAGGACAGAAAAGGATATGACTTGATCCCATAAACGTTTTTAAAAGGCAGGGATATGTCACGCTTACCTGGCTGATATCAAATACACACCTGAAAGTCACCCTGAATACACAACTGGGTGGAGGAAAGGAGTCACTGATAAGCCACCAACTAATACACAAAGCAGACCACCGAGTATCAGATTATGGCAAGAAGCACTGAGCACAGGAATAGTGAAAAAAGATGAAATTCTGGGCATTTCAAGCACAAGAAACAAGCAGCACATGTCCATCTGGCTGTATTTCCCCCGAGGATCCCAACACGCCATCATCCACCCTTCCAGGAAAAAGCATCTTCCCAACAGCAAAGGTGGTCCTGCAACACAGGCCCCCATCTCAGGGGGAAAGTCCTCCAAAGAGATAAAGCCTATCAGCTGCAAAAAGCACCGTCTGGTTCTCCTGGAAAGTCAAGGTGAAAAACGATGTTCAAACCCAGGAGGCTCAGTTAGTAACGAGCCCAGAAAGCATCCTCCCGCAAAGAGCCTGGGCTGTGCCTCGTCCCACCCTGGGTGCGCTGCGCACAACTCAGTGGGGCATCAGACACCCCGATGCTGAATCCAAGGCCTCATCTTAACAGGCAGGAATTTGCTCTGATCTTTTGTCGGTGACCCTGAGTGGTCTTTCAAGCTCAGCTCTTAAATGAAGGCAGCAGCAGCCTTTACCGCTTGGACTTTAAAGACTCTGGAGGAAGATAGAGCCTCCTTCTAGATAACTGGCGATGCAACCTGAAAGGAGAACGATACTGTCCCCATGCTGAAAGCAGGTCGCTCAAGTGTGTTTCAGCAGAGGCTTTAAACCCTCACCACCCGACACACCACAGTGCAGGAGGAGGAAAAGCCAAGAGCAGAAAATTGAGAACAAGGCAAAAAAAGGCCTGTGAATTTAAACCACTTTTGCAATCCTCAAATATTTTCGCTTCCCCGAGGATCCATCACCCCTCTTCCAAACAAGTAGGAGCAAGGTGGTCTCCCCCAGCAGAAAGCTTTGGATGATAACCAGCAAGAATATTATGTTTAAGCTTCAAGGACTGAGCGTTCCCACAGGATTCGTGGATGGCACTGCTGAGCCAGAAGGATGCATTTAACAGTTGCTTAAGTTCTGGCACCCGCACATATTTCCTTATGATAAAGTCCAACACAGGCAGCTTTCAGATGTTGTGTAAATATTGTCAGCACTCTGGCACAGCTCCTTTTTTCATGATTTGTTTTACACAATCCTCAAGTGTTTCATAAACGCTAATTATATCTCCCGATTCCTCTAAATGAGCTGCAAGTGCTCCACATATGAGGAAACCAAGGCAAAGTGAGGATTGCTGCTTCCCACCAACACGTTGGCAGAGGTGAGCAGGCTGAAGGAGCTTTACCACCTCCCATGAATGAGGCCACTACCTAACGTAAGATGGCACATTTACCGAGAGTTAGTGCTGTTGCCACCTCAAATGTGATTCCAGGTTTCTAGGACAGCAGGGTAGAGTTCAACATTAGGACCTTCTCCGTGGCCACGCAGTTTAAAAACTTAAGCACCGCCTAACGCTGTAGGGATCTTCACTTTCAGCATCTTGTCGTAAGTTGTACCATCTGCTGAACTCTTCAAACTGTGTACGGAGTTCCTAGACAATGGATCCTATCCCAGCTCCCTAGCTAGATCTTGCAGATATCTTCAAAGCAATAACAGTGCAACCAGTTCAGTCATGGTATGGATTTCTCCTTTGCATTTTGCCCCAGTACATAACCAAACAGGCTGAAGCTATCACCTGGGTCCGTATTTTCTTAAAGACTGTTCTGTCAATTCTTGTGTGCTTGCCAGCCAGATTTCAGTGCCAGCAAATATCAAAAGAACCAAGAGCACCACATAAATGAGGTTGGAGTCCAGAAGAGTTTCCAGGTGAGTACTACCTATGTGCAAAGCTTTTATTTTATGACTAATGTCTTATTTGCAAAATAGGAGCAATAAGCCCCAGCACTAAAGGTACATGCACCTAGAAGTCACTTCAGTGCAGAGCACTCCTCTGTTTTCCATCATCTACTACTGAATCTATAACTACGTGTTGTTTTGCAAGGAGTGATGGGCATTACGAAGATGAAATGAGAGATTAAACTCAGAAGCATGTTATGGAAGTTAAATGGACACAATATACCTGGCAAAGAAGCGAGGCCTGAAGTCTTAACAATATGTTTCCTCATCACCTAGAAGAGGATATTTCAACAGCTGGAGATAAGTGGAACATGACCAGCTGAGCTCCTTTCCTTCCCCTGGAGCACACAGAAGCAGCAGGGAGCACTGCAAAGCCACATCATCTCGCATCATAGCATGCTGCCCAACATAGAAGGCACTTCAAAGCCAACGGAGCATGCGAAGCTGTGTTGTGTTTTCTGCATTTTGAAACGAAACCAGCCTTAGAGAGGTTCATAGGTGGTTGCGCTAAAAGAAAAACATAATTATTGATTTTTTGCTAAGCCTTGGCAATTCCACAAGTTACCCATCCCCAGTTCAGACAATAAACCAGTATCAAGCTGTCACTGATGGGCAGCACACCCACACCTCACAGGTGAGCTCCAGTGCCAATGCTGCTATGATATTTTAACCCAGCACACTGAGAAGGTGCTCCCTTCAAGCTGAAACAGTCCACGCATGGAAGATTTTGCTCCAGGCTGGAGAAAGGATGGGACGTCACCTGCGCCCCGGTTTTGCAAAAAGCCTTCAATATACCTTAACAGCCCTAAAGAGAATTTAAGCACATCCGAGGCTCCACATCTGAGCTAATTGCTTTAGCTCAAGGGAAAATGCAACGAGATACTAAATTTGCTGCCGACTCGCTCAGTCATTTGCACTCCTGGTCCCTTTTCTCCTCTGCCCCTGGTGTGACAGTAGCACTGCTGAAGCCTCCCAGAACCCATAGCCAACAGGCCGATGTGGCTGTGCCGCCGAGGACCCAAAACAAGCCCGTGCCACAAAGCCAGCAGCCTATTAGTGCCTGGGTGAGGTCCAGGGTATTTGGGCAGGAATCATCATGGCAACCCATTTCCCCCACCTTTACCAGTTAGTTGCCCAGTGCACAGCAGCTCAGCTATAGACAGCAAGCCATGGCCTCTGCACCACCCTCAGCCGCGTTTCCCACCAGCTCTGCATCTCAGCTCTTCCCCCTCTTCCCACATGACGGGCAAACCCCTGAAGAGGGGAAGGATTATCATTCATGGCCCTGCAATGCCTCTTGGGGACAAGAGTCCATCACAGCAGGCAGGTTCTGCACTGTTAGTCAGGGTTGTGAGTTCTCTGGAGAAGGGAACTTGCCCCAATGTATAGAGGTAAAATATGCTGCCATGACATACACCTGGTCCAGTTAGAGTGACTTTTAAAAACATTTTATAGCAGCATAGTATTATATATGTAAAACAGAGATGAAATGCTATATACCACATAACTTGATCTCTACAGAAAGGTCTTATACTGGGAGAAATTCCTGCTCTTCGCAGGAACATATTACACCTAAACGAGTGTAAAAGGAGAGAGGGATAAGGAACTTCACAGAATCACAGAATCATTAAGGTTGGAAAAGACGTCCGAGATCATCAAGTCCAACTGTCACCCCAACACCACCATGCCCACTAAACCATGTCCCCAAGTGCCACGTCTACACATTTTTTGAACACTTCCAGTGACGGTGACTCCACCACCTCCCTGGGCAACCTGTGCCAATGCTTGATCACTCTCTCAGTAGAGAAATTTCTCCTAATATCCAACTAAACCTCCTCCCCTGGTGCAACTTGAGGCCATTTCATCCCATTGCTGGTTACTTGGGAGAAGAGACCAACACCCACCTCACCACAACTCCTTGTCAGGTAGTTGTAGAGAGCAATGAGGGCTCCCCTCAGCCTCCTCTTCTCCAGACTGAACCACCCCAGTTCCCTCAGCTGCTCCTCATCAGACTTGTGCTCCAGACCCCTCACCAGCTCCGTTGCCCTTCTCTGGACACGCTCCAGCACCTCAATGTCCTTCTTGTAGTGAAGGGCCCAAAACCAAACCCAGGATTCAAGGTGCGGCCTCACCAGTGCCGAGTCCAGGAGCACGATCCCTGCCCTGCTCCTGCTGGCCACACTATCGCTGATAAAGGCCAGGATGTTGTTGGCCTTCTTGGCCACCTGGGCACAATTAATTCTCATTGCAAGGCACAGATGGCAATAGTTTAATACCCAGGGTTGTTTCTTTCTTTAAATACCCAGCATTAATTTATTTGGGCATCAAAACTCTGCAAGCACTAACTGTGCTCTGACATGAAAGCACCAGGATTTAGGGCATAGGTCATGCTTTTACTATGCCTGGCACAAAAAACTCCACTCTTCAACAGCATCAGAAAGATATAAGAGCGAGAGGCCAGGACAGTGTTTGCATCAGATCGATCTCATGGGCACAATGAACCACCGAGGATAAAACTTGCATCCTGCGTTTCTTAACACTTACTTTACGGTCAAATGGAATGAGAACCAGAGATTTGCTGCTGCTGCTACCACCACCACCCTGGAATAAAGCAGCCTGTGCCAACTCAGCAGGCAGACTTCGGCTAAGTTCAGAAAGAGGCATGTGCATGCTGGTCTGTTTTGTAATTGGAGTGGTTTTTGCATTGCACCTCACATAAGGATTAGACTCCTAAATTCCACGCTTAGACAGTTAGCAAGCCTTGCATTACTTGTGGTACATACATATACCACTTTACTCTGTGCCCCAACATTAACAGGATTTTGGAAAAGGCACCAAGAGGAAGGAAGCAAACCCTATTGGGCTATTATACAATAACGCAGTACGGCCCAGAGGACTCCCAGCCACGGTAGGAAAAGTGACTTTTTGATTGTGCTAGCCGATCTTTCAGCGTTGGCAATACAAACTGTGGGCTGAAAAATCCTATTGCAGCTTCAGTTTCTACCTGTCACTTGAAGACGAATAATGGCACACGTTCTAGAGATTAACAAGCAATAGCATCCACTTGTTTCCATATTTGAACGATGAAACAAGAAAAGCTTTATGCCATCTTAAGCAAGCAAAATCACAATTTTGAGGAGGGTTTTTAAGGCATCCAGAACTGGGCTTTGTCAACTCTTTGGTCTGAAAGATATACTGGAAAAATCCTTAAAAAATCATGAATCATGACCTGTCTGGCAATGTTGAACACCCATATCTTGGTCCAGATGGGAATCAACAGAGCAAAACTGATGGAGAAAAAGTTTAAATCGGCAAAGAAAAATGTTTCTACGTCTTTGTTGATTTGTACAAATCCCTCCCACAGGTGAGGGATTGCAACCTGAGCAGAGACACCCAAGAAGAGGGACTGCACACTGCGGAGGCTGAGTGGAAGCCAGAGGAGCTCCTGACCGGTGGAAATCACCATACCCGATTTCTGCTCAGTGCAAGAAACACACAGTCAAAGCAAACAAACTTCAGAGGAAGCTGCAAGACGCTCACTTGCTTCATTCTTCGTTCTCTGCAAATGGCGGTATTGAGTACTTGCTGCTCACATGCAGGCAAGAGCGGGGGGTAGCTGAGACATCATCGTGACCAGGGCTTGACTCAGACACAGCTGGGAACGGAGTCCTAGCACTGCGGACCCAGAACAAGCCTGCCTACCCGGCACAACACAACTCCACACAGACGGGCAGCAGTTGCTTGAAAGCTCTGCATCACGGGGAGGATGGTTTACACCTGCTATTTCCCCTTCTGGAAATGCAAATAACCACACAGGCTGGGAGGCAGGTCTCCATCTTTGGAGCAATTTGACATGTTATTTGTTTTATCTGCCTTTCCTGCAGGACACAAAGTGACATGTGGCTTGTGGCATTACACAGCCTTCAAAAGCTTCCCCGCCACTGTAAATTAATTAATCTCAAGGAGGGAAGAGCTCACCAAAACAAAGAGGCCTCTAAGCAGAAATGCTGCCTCCAGGGAAGTTACCTTGCCTACTTCTCCTGCCTCCTCCATCTTACCCCTTCATAAAACTCAAGTTCAAGTCCCAACAGGCACCACTTTTAATGTTCTCTGAGCTGCACAAAGGAGCAGGGTACACGTGCTACCGAGCCGGAGTTACACGCTGCCCCATCTCCTCCCACTCCCAGTACCTCCCTTCTGCACCTCTGCTCACCCCAATTTCCAGGACACCAGTTTAATGAAGACTAATGTGTACCCTCCAAACATGCACCATACGCTACTTCTGGAAAAGAAACATCGCCTAATTTTAATATTAAAGGATCATTTTTCCCCACCCTGAGCACATGAAGTTTGCTTAGCAGACAGCACTGTGTGCCTGTTCCATTAAGTCATAGAAATCACCCCAAGCTCCACTTAAAAAGCAGCACAACTCTTTTTTTTTTTCCCCCCCAAAAAAAAGCTGCATGTGCAAGACTGCTGGCCATGTATATAGGGCATTAAGAGGCTGCAAAGGCAGGGATAACTTTATATAGCATCAGATGGCTTGAACTAGATAAAACACACAGCAGCTAAAAGATTGATATTTATCTTTGACAAGCATTTTGTTGATGACTAGCAGGACGATGAGCTGGGCATTCGGATTCCGCTCCAAAGGTGACCAGTGTGGCCAAAAAACTCAGACATTTCTCAGCATGTGGAACAAGGGAGAAAAACAAACAAGACAGGCAAGCTATTTCAGCCAAGCAGTGTATAACCAAAGATCTGAAACTAGTATTTGTCTAAGAGTGAGCTTAAACCATTCTTGCACTGGTCCCAGAAGCAAAGCAGCTTAAGCTTCCCTTACTGGAGGTAAGGCCTGGAGAGACTGATACATGTCAGATTCTCACCCTTAAATAAGTGGTTACACCACCTTTAGGACTATCCTGCCACTTCAACATCATTTTGGGACTTGCAGGGGGCAACAACAAGTTGGCCATTAGGACATCCGAGCCCTGCCTCGTCTCACTTTGACTTCAGCCCACTTCTAACGCTCCCGAACTCCCCCTTGCACCATGACTAAGTACAGGAGATGCATTTCCTAGACTTTTCCTCAGACTGCTTACCTACCTCCTCGCCTTGAGGGTACTTTGCAAGTACCCTTTGGCCCATAGTCACCGGCACGATACTGGGATTAGCTGGCCAGTTCTGCCGCTTTCTGCTTGGAGAGGCAGGAATTTGCACTCCTACCCCAGTTATGGATCAATCCTGCATCTAGCCACAGGAACAAAAAAAAAAGTCTTCGCAATCTGTAACAACCTCATGATTTAGGACACGAAGCCTTGTTTGACTAACAACCATCGCGCAGCATGCACAGCAGCCCTGAGAGCGCCTTTTGGGAATATGCCAAATTCATATTTCTGTCACTTTCCCCATCTCGCATGTCCATATATCCATTTATACTCATTTCATTAGTAAATTGCCCTATCCATTTACTTAGCTATTTGTCAGTGCGGCTGTCACTTTAATTACCTCTGTCTACATGGATTGCTATTATTTATCTGTCTTGTTTGCCATGCACCATCCACCAAAATACATTCTTCCCTTAACGATAGACACTGATGTTATCTGCGAGCTTGACCTAGGGAGCAATGCTCTTAAAAAGACAAACTGTTTCAAAGCAGATTTGTGAATTACGCTGTCTCGTTAAGAACTAGCGTCGACGACACCGCTGGAAAGCCAGTCATCGCCACTCCTCCGAATGGTGAGGGAGTCTCACACCGTGGACGTCACCCGTCTCTACAGCTACACGGGGCACCTGGACACAGCAATGGGGTCTGGCACCGCTATCCAAGCCAGCTGCCATCCACGGACACGCACCTGAAGCGACATGGTCACAAAGCATTAAAATTCAGCTAGATTTGGGTCCATCTCCACCTGCACACATCCTCTTGCTGAGCTTTTCTCACACATATCTGTAGGATGGAGCAGGGCTGCTTTGTTGTGACACTGCAGGGATGTCCCTTTCCCTCTGAGATACCTGAAGGAAACACTGTCCCTCCAAAAAGGTCATACCCTGCACACTAGTTCTGCCTTAACCCTTTCCCTACACATTCTACTCTATTCCTTTCTCTGGGAGGTCGTTGAAGAAACCTTACAGATTTCTTCCTAAAATTAATAGCTGTCTTGCTCCACTGCTTTTCCTTTTTCACCAAGTGGAATTCAAAGCCAAGCACATTTGAATTAACCCAGCTTTCAAATCCAAGAGCATTCGACTGGATTCAAGGAAGAGACCAGGCACCTTTTACCAATAAGCAAGCACACAAATCACCTTGCATACGTCTCCACTCTCCTCTTGCCCATCGCGCCGCCTCGAAGGCTCCCATGGTAGAAACATGCTAGAAAGTGCGAAGGGGATTTATAGGAGATGCCTTGTACGCCTTTGTGCGTGCAGACTGGCAGCCTCAAGCCTGCACGCTTGGACCAGGGTGTCAGCTATGGGGAAACCCCATTCCCCTCTCCAGGGAAGGGACGTCTTCTTACCCAGCAGCTATGACAGACTTAATCTGTGCTGGGGTGCAGGGTGCTTAGTGGAGAAGCAGCCCATCATCCACATGGCCTGTTCAGCAAATTTTCCTTCAGCAGGCACACCACCAGGATCACGCTGCTCACCTGGGGTGCTTTCCTCTGTCTGCTCATCACATAAATGAGGATTGACTCAGACCTGCTCACCAAGACCTTGAGCACCAGCTAGTCATTTGTGGATAAGCAGTAGGGAGAGCGTAACCATTTTGAACAGATCATTCCAGCTGTGGGCAGGCCACATGTCTCACACAGCTTCCACCCATGGAGCCACACACAGCGCCAGCACACCTCTTCAGGCCTCAGCTATAATCCACCTGCAAGCACACACCTCTGCAGAAATCAGTTCCCTCAATTCATTGAAATATAGCTTATAAAACAGCCCCCCCCGCTCCAAGCCCAGCTGTAGCAGTCAGACCCAAGGTCAGAAAAGCATCCTGTCCCTAGCTCGGACCATAGCCCACACCTGCCAGGTATAATGGGGCCCACACATCTTTCCCACTGTGTTTTCCCAGCCTCCAGCTGATCCCACGCGCATCCAACCCAGACATTTCAGCCCAGATCTGTTGAAGTCACCCAGTTATTCTATCTACATTTTCTTGGTGGCAACACCAGCGGGATCACCGCCCACCTCATAGTGCCTTGCGGCTTCTGCACCAGCCTCACGCTCATAGGGCCATGCTACGGACCAAACCACATTTTCTAAACGTCCTTTCCTTCTACCAGGTTATTCCCCAGCCAGATCTGTCCCCTGATGTGCCCCACAGCACAGCCCCACAGACAGCGAGGTCAGTAAGGGGCACCTTCAGCTGCTGTTGCTGCCGATGGTGCAACAACTCCTTAAACCTCAGCAGGTATCAACAGCAAGCTTTCTCCCTGCGATCTCTGGGAGAGAAACACTTAAAACAGAAGGACTCCTAGAAATACCATCCTCTTCACAAGCCAGTCCAACCCCCGAGGACAAGCTTAAGGGTTCAGTGGAGAGAATAAAGGCCACAAGAACTAGTCTGTCACAGGGAAGGAGCTGCCAAGATCAAGGGCATAGCCACTGTCTGAGGTCCTTAAGAAGGTGGGAAACCTTCGCAGTGAAATAAATGCTAAGCATGATCTCTAAGGCATGGAGAAGCGACAATCTTCTCTTCAAGGCAGGCAGAGGTTTTCACGTGATCTTTTCCTGAGAGGTACATGCATGGGTGGAGGCTGAGAAAGAAAACCCTCAGCCCTGGAACAGTGGAGTACTGCCAGTTGTGATGGGTTTACGATAAGCTAAAAAACATCCATAAGCATTCAACTTCAAAAGCAGGGAAAAGAGGGGAGCTGCACAGAGTCAAATGCCTGGGGCATCCCATTTTCAGTCAGCGTAAGGAGGCTATTTTTAGAAAGCCTGCGTACACCTACAAGAGGACTAAGGCTGGAAAGGAATTCTTCATTTTAATGGTCCCCTTCACACCACCTTACAGGTGGCATTTCTACAAAGAGCCACTCCACCCCCTATTCCCAAGGAAAGCAGTCTGCAACACATTCTCCCCAAATGAAAAAAATATCACGACAAAAGGCATTATCACTAAAAAAAAACGTTCCAAGCGTAGATGCAGACAAGCTTCTAGTCAAGCCTCCGTTTCCCTCTGTACGACAGACTCCTGCCCACTCCCCATCTCCTGTGGTAGTTTGCATTAACCTGTGGGAAAAACAGCCAGAATACCCAAGGGAGACCTACAGCTATGGTCTGCCATGGGAGACAGACCAGGTGGGAAACCTGTTCATGAAAAATAGGCACATGAGACACCTGAACTGCAACTACTGCACCAGTTGCTTCAGGGGCTTTGGAAGGTAGATGAGTATCAGATCCAAACTGACGTTTTCCAACACTACTTCACATTGAAGAACCACCAACTCCGCAGGTTGCAACCTAAAAGCACACACTTTGCTCGTGCCAAAGACAGTACTACAGTTTCCTCTGGGATGAAGGGTATGGAGAGGGCCATGGTTTGGTCTGGGACTTAAGGTTGTGGGCTTTATCATTTGTCTTGTTTTTCTTCCAGCTCGGAGGGACATGCTGCCATCAAGCCAAAACAGTAGTAAAGAAATGGAGCCAGGTTATCCACCCCACCAGAAGCCGGCCCAAGGGGAGAGCTGTAGGACACAGTGGCTATGCACAGACACAGCAGAGACTATCATGAGCACCTACAGCCTCACAGCACAGATGCCCCATCTCCCCAGAGTGCCAGCCTAACATCCTCTTCCTCCTCCCCAGACTGTCACCGGCTGAGAGCATGCAGTAAGCATCCCTCCACCTGGCCAGCAATGGAAAACAGTAGGATGCTGCAAGTCTTTTCCTTAAATGAGATGCCACCTTTCACTCTAAGGATCCAACTATCTTAATCTCCTAAAAAAAAAAAAAAATGCATAACAAACTCAAACTTGCCAATGGCCCTCTTTCCTTCTCCCCTGCACGTACCAAACTCTAGCTAAGTGATGGAGTCCCCAAAACACGAACACATGCTTCCAAAAATGAAGACATGCTTCCAAAAATTAACCACCTTGAATGCTATACTTCCAAGCCTTTTGTTTCTGCTAATCAGGAGAAATTCCACCAGGGCCAATAAAGCTGCGTTCCACACTTCCAAAAGCAATCCCAACTGGTACTGTTTTGCACCTCAACCCATCAAGTTGCCAAGCAGCTCAAAAATCCCAAAATCTCCCTACCAGGACCTCACTGTCAGAAAGACGTTAGTGAGGTTCCGAATTTGCATAGATAACTTACGAGCTAGATAGATAACTAGTAACATCACAAGTGGTTCAGAAGAGCCATCAGCCCCAAATGAAGAAGATGAACTCTATCCCAGCCAAAACCAGCACAGGTTGACAGGCCACCAGCTCAGAGCAAGGGTTAAGCTATCTCATCTCCCTGTGACAATTTTTTCCAGGTGACTTTTCATGTCACTTCTCGTGCAACGGGACAACTGACAACTCTGTCCCTCAAAAATACACACAACAGCACAAGGTGGCACTGCTCCACCCCATGGCCTTAACGTTGCTCCCTGTGTTTCTGGTTTCCACGGTTTGTGCAAAAAAGCCCACAAAATAAACACTTGCTAAAAACCAAGCTCCCGTTCTTTGTCCTTGCATGCAGTTAAGGTACAGGTACAGTGAAGGTGGAGGAGGTAAATGAGGAGTAGAAACCCTTTTTGGTTTTCTCCCCAACTTCATCATCAAAACCAATCTGGGACCAGCCCATCTTCCTCTGTCCCCTATCTCTTCCACCACAAAGGAGCAGAACATTTTCTTCCCCTCCAAGTGACCAGGGAAACACTCTTCAGAAATTGCTGCCTGTTCAAATATTTTAAGACAGCAAAGAGAAATCTTCTCTTGAAAGCTTGATAGCATCCCTTTAAATAAGCATTGTGGTTTCAGCTCAGCTTTTTCTTCTTGTTTGCATGCTAGACACACACTTGGATGGCATCATGTTTCCCAGCTGAACCCAACCACATCCCTGCACCTGCATAGCTTGCAGCAACATGAGAAGTCTTCAGCACGCAATTCAGATAGAGATCTATTCCAGCAGCTTTATTGATGTTAATGGAGTTACTTGGGATTTACACACACATAAATCAGAGCACAGGTGGATGATAAATTCTTGCAACGGCAACAATATAGGGAAGGCCAATTTCACCCCTGGTGTAACACTAGTGATGTCAAAAGCCATGCACCAAGCAGCAGCTGTGTTCATAAGCCACCTTAATCAGGCAAATCAGTTCATTGCAAATAAACCTGCAAATTCACACAGCATCACTTGCTAGCTCCAGCATCGCGCTACACAGGTCCAGGACCTCACCCAAACAATTATGCTGCAAGTTTACTGCTTTAAAGTACTCCCTTAAAATAACATTTTCAGCAGACTTTGACATGCAATAGGCAACCAACATTTGTGCACGGTCATCTCATCCTTTGCAAAGACATCACCTTCGGACATGGATCATTTTGTAGCAGCAGTTGCATTCAAACCCACAGTAGAAGCTGTTTGGGGAAGTATAACACTACCTAGTCTTCAAAACGAGCCTGTCAACAGTCTGACACACAAGCATGGCAGCTGGTAAGGGCTTTCAACCAAAGACAAGCAAAGAGTTGTGGCATTCCTTTGCACACCACTGCTCATCCCTCAGCACAGCTGACTGGGAATCAGGATACTTCATCCTTCGCATTTTAAACCTTTGTCCTCTCATGCTGGGGTGGACAATGGTCACTGGTGCCACCAGTGGGCATGGTCCTCATGGTCACTGAAGACCTGGCAAGTCACTCAGCAGTGTTTTCTTTCCATTCCAGAGGCCTGTAAAAATACCCCAATTTCCTGGGCCTTTGTATGACCAGAGAAGCAAGAAAGTCAGCCTACAGCAGGGATCATCAATACCCAAGAGGAGTTGAGCAGCAGTTGACTAATGCTCTCACAGACCAATTAACCAGTGGATCCTGAGGGCAATGATGGCCTAGGCAGCACAGGCGGGAAGCAATGAAGGTCAAATATATAGGAGAGATGGTAGGTGGCCAAACTACAGCTGCCTTCTGTGGCTACAGGACACAAGTCCGAGTCTTACAGCAAGACTCAGGACCTTGGAAGTCAGACAGTCAAGCAGGTCATAACTAACAGGCACAGCTAGAGACACATCTCAGCAGATTACAGAAATATGGATTGTTGTGGGAGTCTCAGGCTCTCAACCCTTCCAAACAGCAAATTCATGGGCAGGTGGCCTGAAGTAAGTTGTCCTCACTTCTCCACCTGGCCACCAGGGTGTATTCACTCCCCAGAGGCCACCACTCACACTCCTAGGGCTTAACCTCCTACTCCATTAATTGTTTGCCACCCTGCCGTGACTAATCTGGATTTACAACCCGGAAAGCGGTAGGGAAAAGGATCTGATCAAAAGGATGATCCTCACAGCCAGAAAACAAGAAAGAGCTGTGTAGCCAGTTGTTCCAGGACACTTAATCCATCAAGCCTTCGCCATTCTACCCTTGGGCTTAGGCTGAGTCAGTTGTGATTTGCTTAAAACCATGAGAATTCCCTCCTCCTCTCAAAAAAAAAAAAAAGCCAGTTGCAAAGTTTGTCAAGAAAGGAAAAAAAGCAGGGACTCACACTACACTTTTACATTATGAATCAGTGGCTGGTGACCAGCCAACTGGCAATTCTCCACCTGTGGCATCTCCATGCTTCTGAATGCCAAAGCAAACACTTTCTTTTCTCTAAAAGCCTTTGCATTCAGCTGGGCTAATTTGTTCTTATACTGCCAGTCACACCACAGGTCCAGGACCGCCCAGTCCCACCAGGACACCTTTCGGGGCTAGCTGCTACAAAAACACCTGAGTTAAGCCTTGTTGCAGCATCATTCTCCTACTCGGAGGAGAGTGGGAGTTTTGGGTCCAAACACTTTTTTCAAAGAGAAGCAATAAATATATTGTAGAAGAGGCCAAGCCAACAACATGCGTCATGAAGCATCAGTCACTCTCCTTTTATCTAATAGAGGATATACCAAAAGACCGAGAGGAAACGCCCAGTTCATGAGCTGCTCAAGTACCCCAGTACACAAGGCTTTACCCTCCTCCTATCCCCTAAGTCCAAACTTCTACCATTTTGGGTCAATCACTTGCTCCGGCACCAAGATCCAGATTTTGCCAAGACTTTTTTCCCACTCCCAGGAGCCGAGAATTTCCCTTGGCTTCTAGATCTAACACAAGCTGGGCTCAACCTTTCTCCAGTGCTCTCCATGCTTTGGAAGTGATCCAATATCCCCTGGACTCACAGAGGTTTTCCATTGGTTTTACTGAGTTCTGGATAAGGGTCTTAAAGGTGTTTTCTTGCTTTTTTCCCCACAGCTTAGCAGAAGTCAGAACCACTTTGCCTGCAGTTTTACAAGAGGCAGCTGGTGAAAGGTTAGATAACCAGACAACATAGCCAAACCCAGGGGAGTCTAAAGAAACCCCTATTTGTGGGCTTTTATGCCAAGTTATTGCTTACAACCTTCTTTTTTCAGGAAAGGGCTGTCTATAAGCCAGAAGTTCCTTTCCTCTTTATCTAATGATCAAGTACCCTTTACAAGACGACTCAAGGACACCAACCAGATGTGCATTTTAACTGCAAGTTCATAGGAGAAATAGCAATAATCTACTACAGAAGCATCAGGTAGGATAATTGCCCAGCTTGCAAAGCGGGGTCAGTCTTTCTTCACTCGCATCCTTCTAGATCGTGTTCATCTTGAGCCTGCTTTTAGCTGAAGATTGGGCAATGATCTGAAATAAGTAGGTTGCATTCGCAGTGGAGATGCTTTCCTGGCCCAGCAGGAAATGTGAACACCTCATAACATCCCCAGAACCCCTTCAGATTCCTTGGCAATATGAGGCAGAAACACATACAGCACCTCTGTACACCCGGCAGGAAGAATTTCAGGAGTCTCAGGAGCAATGATGCCCACAAACCTGAAATAGGATATCGCTTTCCATCACACTTACAGGAGAAACTCCTCCTGTCTTTCCCCACCCCCCCCAAAAATAATACTGGAAGGAACTAATCGTAGAGTCTCCAAAGCAAATAAACCATTTTGGGTACCTTCTTCAGGGGTTAAGCTTGAAACCCTTCTGAAAACTGATTTTAGAGTCTGCATTCAGCACGTTGTAGGGCAAGGGGAAAAAACTCAAGACTCCCTATAAGCACTGCACACAGATGCCTTTTTTTTAGAGAAAAAACTAACTGTGGAGGTCTTGAACCAAAAAACACAATGGAATGCCAGGCAAGAGGTTGTCTCACCTGAATTCTTTGCTTATCAAACACTGGATACTCTTCTCTGGACCACAGAGAGGATCCCAGAGATGGTTACCAACCAGGTCTTGCCTATGACTTCCTCCACCTTCTGGACAAGCTCACACACTCTCCACCGTAACAGGGAGAAATTTAGAAGAACTTACTCTAAGAGTTACAGGCCACTTGAAAAACCTGCCCTAACACAAGTCTATTATTGTACGCCCTGTTTACTTAAATTCATTCCACAGCCTGGGAGACTTTGCACAAGGAAATTTACAGCTCAAGTTAATAGAGCAAAATGTAAAACTGCTGGCTTTTGGCTGAGGCTGCAAGCAAAGGACAGGCACAGGTTGTGACTGGGGGTGTTTTCACAGGGCCACTGACACAGAATGTGTTTTCAGGGAGTATTTATTTTAAATAAGGAAAGTTTATACAGCTTGAGAAAATTATTGCGAAGGAAATTAAATCTCGTTCTGTTGCTCTTCCGTCTCACCTTGACACTTGCAGTTCTCCTCCCTCCCCCAGGGCTTGGTTAGGGCAGGTTTCACTTGCAGAAAATTGCCTTCCTCATGCATACTGATTTACAACCAGCTCATGGACCAGCCATCTACACCCGTTTCAGGAGAGAAGGGGCAACCGAGGCCCACTCCTCCCCTCCCCTGACCCCAGGCTGCAGTTGGGGAGCAGAGGGATACGTGGCATTGCACCCCACCCCGAGCAACCTGCAAAGAGATGGGTGGGACCCATCAGTTGGGTTCCCCCCCAAGGAAAAACTACCCCCAGGGAAGCGAGGAACGGGGAGGGGGGGCAAACCAGCCTTCTTCTAAAGCTCCCCCTGAAGCACCAAAGCCAATGCCACCCCTGCTGGGAACAGCTCTGC